>NC_132887.1:18499357-18799357 GCF_030463535.1 Salminus brasiliensis
TATATATATATATATATATATATATATATATATATATATATACACACACAACTATCCATAGATTTGCCTTAGACTTGTGCAAAGGTTTAATAAAACTTTAATAAAAGGTAAAACCACAAAGTGCATTGCACTTAACAAAAAAATGATCTGTTGCATAATATCTACTCTTATTATCTTGATATTCAACAATATTAACTATGAGCCAAGAGTGCTGACACCATAACAAGGGCATAAAACATGGACATAATTCACATTATTCCCAGTGTTGTACTGTCTTCAGTTTTGCAGAGCTAAAGCACGAGTGTACATGTATCACTGCTGTCTTACTGTTGTGAGGCGCTCCAGAGCAGAGAAGCGCTCTTCCCAGGTGGCAGTGGACTTCTCAAAGGCCTCATGCCTCTTAAGGAGCTTCTCCACCTCATCCACAGTCTGACCCAGGTCCTTGCTGGCCACGTACGGCTCCTGAGCTATCAGCCAGGCCTCTGCCACAGACGCATCCCGAGCAAACTGGCACACCTCCAACACTAGAGGGAGACAGTATAGAACCGTAACTAGTGGAACCTTCGTGTGCTTCTCAAGTGCAGTGTAAAACTACTGTATATGAGGATGGATGTGTGAGTCACTCAATAAACACATACATAGTCTAAGCCAGTCCCATCGGTCATCCCACTTCAGCATCATTTCTTTCCTCTTCTCTATCAGCTGCAAAAGCTTCTCTTTGATCTATTCAAGGACGGGAAGGAAAATATTTGAACAATGCACATGATGTCTTAAAGAGACATATCCTCATAATGAAGAAATTTAGCAAATGAGGCCTGGACACCCTGTGCTATTCTTTGTCTTCTCACCTCATCTGAGTCCTTGTGTTTCCGTACCAGGAGGGTTTGACCCAGCTCCACGCAACCACTGAACTTTGGCTCACGTGTCTCAATCTCTGCACGGATCCCTTGATGATACTTCATTAGTAGCTCCACTGATGACACATCCCTAGAGGTGTGCACAGGACAGGCTTAATTAGAAAGAATTCCGATGACACTTTATAACACAACTCCTAGTAACTTTATTCCTCTCCTGCAAACTCTCTTCTCACCTGGGCTTCTCTTGGGTTTCTATCTGCTGGATGATACTCTCCATCCAGGCCATTAGGTCCCTAACCATGGTGAAGAAGCGGAACTTGCTGGCCGTCTCCTCCAGCTGTTGTCGTCTTCCCGCGCAGGCAGCAAGGAGACCCTTCCAGGCATCTACCACGTCCTTCTCTGTTGTCTGGATGGCAACAGCCTGGTCCCCAGCGTACTGGGCAAACAGACGAGCTGCTGTCTCCTGGAACTGTTGTACCTGAAGAGAGAGAGAGAGAGATTTATTAGGGGAGTTAACAGACATAGTCAGAGAGGATTTATATCCAATCTCTAAAAGAAGCTGCTCAGTCTACATGACCCCTACTTCATTTACTACTCCTTTTGATGAGCATTTTTGGTTGCTGTCCAAAGACGAAGACTCTACACAAGCACAGCATGTGTCTTTGCACTTTTGAAAGAGGCATTCGGGACTAAAACTAGTCCTGAATATGTTATGTGTCATGTTACATAACTGCAGCTCTCAACCTCATGGATGTGCTAGAATTCACAGGTTGTGTCCTTCTTGTGTTTTCATCCATCTATTTTCTCACTACAAGTCCCTTTAAATCTGAAGATGAAGCAACCAAACCCCTTATTCTTCCATACTTATTTCCTAGTCATCCTTACTCCTAAATAAATGCTTTTATCACCTCATATGTCCATTGTTGATTTTATTTAATTGAGATTCACACATTAAACTGTTTTTGATTCATGAAGCTTCCCAATCTCTATGAAACATGCAATATCAGTGTTAGAGTCTCACAATCTGTATGTATTTATAGCAAACTGCCGTGCAGCTGATAACCTACAATGGGATCTAATACCAAAGTATTTACCAGAGTCTCATTATTGCTGTCAATAAGACAATAAGACAATCTAATCACAGTTAGACAGATAAAGTATCTGTGCTCTAGTTCATAATTTGTATTATTTCTTCTTTTTATGCAATTCAACCACTATTCTAAAGTAACCAAGTGCCATATATTATTGACTTGTGGCTCTACCTGTTTGCCCAGAGTGCTGATGTCTCTCTCAAAGGCAGCGTGCATGCGATGGAAAGACTCTGCCTTGCTGAAATCCTCTCCCAGATCTTCAGGAAGCTCATTCTGTTTCTCTTTGATCTGTGCCACCAACTCCTTCCCATCGTAAAAGTACCTTAACAAGTAGACAGGTTCTGTGTTCTATTATTTATATATATATATATATATATATATATATATATATATATATATATATAGTTAGTATTCTTTTATTATCTGTGTGATCATTGGGCAAAAATGGCTATGCATATGTACCACACTGTTTATTTGATCTGATAAAGGCCAGAAATCATAGGTAAGTCACAGCTTTTCCAAAACTCACTTTAGAAGATCATAAGAAGACGTGAGGAGCTGGTTGCGGGTGTCAATGAGTTCAAGGAGATCTGCCCAGCTCTCGTTGACTCCATCCTTCCATTCAGCCATGGTAACTGATTCACTGTGGCCGGCCTCTATTAGCTCATCAATGGTCTGATTCACAGCATCCACCCGTTCCTGTCCCACAGTTCCTGTATCCCTGGCAAACTCCCTGAATTTATCCCGCAGGATCTGAGGGACATTCAAACAGTCACATGAAGCAGAAATGAGAAAATGACAGTAGGTGTTTAAAAGTATAGAAACTGTTTGTCATATCAATAATAAGCAGTTATTTTAAGCATTAATAACTTTCAGCATCAAACAAAAATGTCAATAAATTATAAATGTATAGTATTATAAATTATAATACTTATAAAAGTATAATTATAATTTTATAATTTTATATTGCCTCATAAACTTTATTTTTTATGAACTTGAGCAGTTTCCTTCATCTCCTATTTACTGTATGTCTTGGTCTTGGATCACTATTTATGTGAGTAGTGACATGTACCGTAACATGGTCAAGGTCCTGGCCCATCTCCTGTGATGAAGCCACCAGATCACGCTCAGCAATCCACTGCTCCAGATCCTCCACTTCCCGGCTTAGCAGGAAGTGATGAAAGGTGTGGTCGAGCTTCTTCCTGCGGTCTTCTGCCAGCTCCTTCAGCCCTGCATACTGCTTGTCCACCTGACCCTGCCTCCGGATGATGGCCTCCCTGTAGGGAAAGACATGAAACCATGTGAACCAAGAACTCAAGACAATGATTTGTCAGGGAACAGCTAACAGTTAAAACTGCCATCAGCCCAGCATACCCTTCTGGATGCTCCTCAGCCAGCATCTTCTGAGCACGGTCAGCCAGTTTCTGGATGGAGTCTGCGTAGTCATCCACAGCTTGCTTTAGAATCAAGTGCCGCTTTAGCATGATCATGGCACTCTGCTCATCCTACAGAGAAAAGGAGATTACACACAGTGACAATGAAACTAAACAGTTTAAATTATGTTTGAGGTATAAGCTGCAGCTACTTGTCATATTAATGATGTTTGTTATTTTATTTGACAATAATTGAATCAATGCAGATTTGAATATTACAGAAAAGCTATGTGAGCCTCTATAAGTATCAGCTTAGACTGGTCAGGTGTTTCAACCAAGAGGATGACAATCAAGTATGAGTTTAGAAGGCCATCTTTTGTTTAAAGAGCATAAAGTTTGCTATTCACCACACATATTTATGGACTGTCATGGACTGAATAAAGAGGATTCCTGAAGACCTCAGAAAAGTTATCAAAGCTCACCAAGCTGGAAAAAAGGTTACAAAACCATTTCTAAAGAGTTTGGCCTCAACCACTCCACTGTACAGCGTTTCAATAAATTCAATAAAAGTTCAAGAAAATGCCATATATACTGTGATCTAACCACCAGAGAGCTTCCTTAAAAGGCTTACCTTTGCTTTCTCATCAGCAATCATGTACAGTTCCTGCTCGCCAATCCAGGCTTCAGCTTCATCTGCATCATTGTAGTATTGCTGGGCTTCATTAGATCCATTGAGCCGATCCCGTCGCTTTGCCATCTCATCCTGCAGCTGTGCCCATACTTCCTCCAACTTTTTCATTTCTTCAGACATGCGGTCTTCTTCTGGACTTCCCGCTGCAGCTGCCATCATACGCCGGCCGCGCTCTAGTACCTCGTCAATACGTGGCTGGTGACCTTCAATCTCCTTCTGGAGAGTCTGCGCTGGGACAAGGATTGTTCATGTAGATCTTTGTAATGAAACTACTGAAACTGAATGTTAGAGTCGTAAGTAGTAGTTCACCTGGGTTTTCTTCAGGAGAAGCTGGACTGTTTGAAGATTGTTGCCATGTTCCTGTGACATTGCCATTGGCAGTCTCTCTTCAACCCAAAGCTAAAAAGTAGAAAAACAAAAGAAAAGGTTAGGCGAGTGCCTATTCATATGAGCAGATGATGCCATGGAGGTGAATTTTAACTCACTATTTCATCCGCCAGGTCTCTGTAGAACTGGTACACAGATTTGGCTGCCTCCAGTTTGCCTTTGCGTTGGGCCAAAGGTGTAAGAAGCTGCTGGAAGTCACTCTGGAGGGCCTGCTGCTCTGCCTCCAGCTCAGGTTGGTCTTCTCTGAGGGGCCCATGCTGCTCCACGGCCTCCTGCAGCTCCTCCAGCTCGCGAGCCCGATCACGCACCTGATTCTCGGTCATCTGCACAAGTACAAGTCATGAGTCAAGGTCACATTGACAGACATGAAACATGAGTCAGGAGAGTGAAGTAAAACAAACAAATGGCAGACTGGCCAAGGACTGGACAAATCAGCAAGTGGACAATCAGTTACAAAATCCAGGGTGGCAACTAGATTCAAGGGCCAGAGTTGAAGTGCTCTGACATGAATGGATAACACACAACTCAAGAATCTGATTTTCCATCCACTTCTATATCAGTAAGAGTCCTATTGCCACAATCAATCAAAACATCGGACACCAATCTGGAATAAATAAATATGAGGTAAATGATTCAAAGAACATAAAAATATCTACCTGATGCTTTTTGAGCAAGATATTGGCACTGGTGAGATCTTTAACCTCCTCATCCACATCGCCCTGAAGCTGCTGCTGCAGGTTAGCGAGCCACTTCTTCAGATCAGCCAAGCTCTGATCAAACAGCTCAGAGCGGTTAGCATCAAACAGGAGCCGGGCCTTCTCCTGTGTGGTCTGTTCCAGCTTCTCCCACAACTCGTGAAGTTTAGCCAGACGTTCCTTCACAATGGGCTCAAATTCTGGCTTGGAAGCCATCAAATCTTCACCCTCCTAAACATGTAGACAAGGTCAAAGGTCAATTTCTGAAGTGACATTCTTTGTCTTTGAATAGCAAAAGAAATGAAAGGGATTTGTAGCATTTGTGTTTGTGTAGCAAGGTATTTTACATTAAGCTCAATTATACACCTGATCAATTTTGTTGAGCCAGTCCTTGTTGGAGGCCAGCTCAGCCATAAAGGCCTGGTGCTTCTGCCACTTGCTATGGAGGTTGCGAGCCTCATCATAGGAGGTGTCCTGAGCAGTCAGCATCTTCTCATTTATCCACAGAGTAAGCTAGAAGTGGTGCACAGAGTATATACAAATTAAGCATAGATTGTTTACATTAATATTCATACACTTTTAACTAAAGCTAAGCTTTAACCTACATCCTGAGTGTTTTGAAGAAAGTGCTGCAGGTCTCTGTTGTCTTTGAGTTTTCCAGAGACTTCCTTTGCTTTTTCTTGGTTCTTCTCATGTCTGCAAAAATGCACACATACAAATGTGTTGATGGTTATTTACCAGAGATTTTTTTTCTTATCTTATGTAATAGGGCATATAGACATGAGATTAAGATGCTCTTCCAGACTAACAGTGGAGAGGTTTCACTGTTTACAGAGCAAGGATCTGCTCTCACGGAGGTGCACTCTTACTATTAGATCAATAGCCATCAGAGCAGGCGCCCATCTCTTACTACAGACGCCTTCCACTTACAGTGAAAATATAGGCTTTCCCTCTACTGCTTAATGCTTCTGTGTCAGTGCTGACCCAGCAACAGTCAACAGAGCCAGCATTCTCTAAGTGATATCACTGACCATAGAGGCTGAAGGAAAGATCCAGACACTTCCAAAGCATTGCAATGGTCTCTAGTCTCTAGAATCCCCATCACAACAAATATTCATGTACATTACAATAATCCTATTACATATAGAATGCATTTAAGTATCACAAGTGTTTGGCGTAATGCTTGGCGGGCACAGTTCAACTGTTCTGACCTGTCTTGGATGGAGTTCATCCTGTCCTTCACCTTTCCTGAGTAAAGGTTTTCACTGTCCACTAGCCTCTGTCCTCCTTCTAGTGTAGTCTGTATCTTATCCTTATTAGCATCCATGGTGGTGACAAAGTCTTCATGCTTCTTCAAGGCCTTCTCTGCCCCATCCAAGGTGTCAGGCTGGTCCAAGTGGGCTAGAGTGTACTCCTAATAAATGTGAATGTAAACATAGGTAAGACGTGGGTGAGTTTGTGACTCATTCTGACCTACACTTCATTTGCTGTGTAAAGGAAAAGGTGGCAATTTCTTTACCTGGTTGTTTAGGATAGTTTCTGCTTGCTTTGCATCTCTCGAGAATTGCTGGAAGCCTAGACCCTGGTCCAGAAAGTTCTTACGACTGTCCCATATTTTGTGCAGCTCATCCCAGCCCTTGTCCAGGCCCTTTAACCTCTGCTCCAGCTGCTGGTACTGAGGATCGTCTTCTTGGCCTTGAGTTACAGCTACTCCAGTGTCTCTTACACGGTGGTAGTCCTCTTCATGCCCATCCATGTCTCCTTTTACTGCGTCATGGAGGCTCAGGAGCTCCTCTGCCTCTGGAAGACTTGTAGGCATCTCCTCAGAGGCAATGGCCTTCTGGGTCTTGAACAACCATGCTTGAAAGTCATCCATATCCTGCAAGAAGGTTTGGAGCTTGCTGACTTCACCCAGTGAGTCCTCTCTGTCTTTTAGGGTTCGCTTCAAAGTGTCCCAAGCTGTATCTAGCTCTGCTTGTCGAGCCAGAATGCTGGCAGCATGCTCTGGATGATCCTTCACAAGCTGTTGGGCCTCACCACGCAAGAAGTCTAGCTTATCCTGAATAGCAGCCAGGTCTCTTTCCATTCCAAAAAGCTTCCTTTGGATAGTCATCACTGCGGCCAAGTCATTTCCAAGGTCTTGTGTGGATTCAATGACTCGTGTCTTGTCCTTGATCCATGCCCCGGTCTCATCACATTCAAGCCCATAGTTGTGCAGACTGAGCGCTGAATCTACCTTATGCTTTTTATCTTCTACCATTGCCTTAAATGCTTCCCACCTGTGTGGAGAACATAGGGCATCAAAATTAGTTTGAGGAGCACCTAAACTGAGCAATACTTGACAGTCAATTCTTAGGAAATTGTTCTTACCGCTTATTGAGACGAGTCTGACAGTCCTTGACCTCCTTTGATCGTGGATGCCTACTGTCCTCTAGTTGCTTGGCTGCTTTGTTGACATTGTCTACCCTTGTTTGCATGTTTCCCATTTCCTGAGCAAGAATGCTTAGCCTAACAACATAATAGAAAAATGCATGTGAGGAAACTGCATCATTAAATAATTTTAGCTTCGGCTATGATCCTATGTGCTAACTAGAATCTGCAGTGGAATGGCATGACCGTCAACATCCTATATTCTTAAAATAAGAAGTGTTAAATGTCCCTCCCACAAATGCATACTTGTCACACTCCAATTCGAGTTTAGGATGTTAAACATGGAGACCTACATACCTATTCTGAACCACTTCCAGATCTTCTAACTTCTCTGGTGTCTCCAGCCCCACCAACCATGTCTCTTTCTGACCCATCCAGAGCTCGCAAGCATCTGTCTCACTGAAAATGGTGTACAGCGCCATAGTGTCATCCAGCTTCTTCTGTCGTAGGTCTGAGAGAGACAGAAGCTCCATGTACAGATCCTTGACGTCCTTCAGACGCCTCTGGATGTCTGGTGTATTCTTCAGCTCCTCAGGCAGGGAATTGGCCTGTTTGCTCAAAGCGTCAATGGTGGCCCCGTTCTTAGCTGCCTCATCTCTGAGGGCACGATGTCTCTTCAGCAACCTCTGTGTGGTGTACTCGTCATGCCCAACCTCGTCACTGCTCATCTGTCGCATAGCATCCAGCAACCAGGCTTTAAGGTCATCAGCATCACCCTGAAACTGGAAGAAACGTTGGGTGTCCTGTAGGTTCTGCTTGCGGAAAGCAGCCAGCTCCTCTAGCTGCTGCCATTGTCTCTGTACGTCATCCATGCGCTGCTGCACCTTAGGGGCACCAAAGTGTTTGGCCTTCAACATACTCTCACCCTCACCCATCACTTGCTTTAGATTATCGCGACGGGCCCCCAGTTCATCTTCAAAGGCACTGTGCTTACTCTGCAGCACCAGCACGCTGGTCAGGTCCTTGCCGTAGTCGAGGGAGGAAAAGATGTGCTCCTTCTCCCGGATCCAGCTCTCCAGTTCTGCAATCTCCCAGAAAAAGTTCCAGAGACGACGGGACTGCTCCAAGCGGGCCCTGCGCTGGGCGGCAAGCGCACACAGCTCTTCATAGCAAAGCTCCAAGTGCTGTACCCTATCTCGAATCACTTGTGGGTCACAAGGTTTGTAGCCTGGTTAAGGGGACATGGTGCAGTAATTAGTCGAACACATTATGGAATGGCTTGTAAATATTGAACAGTTATGCCACTATATTAATAATCCTAATAAAATATACTCAAGCTACATATCTACCATAGTACTTAGTTCCATGTACAACAGCTTTTTTGATGCTAATAGCATGTGATTCTAGACTCACAGAATGCAGTTAAAAGGTCTGTTCTACTCACTGTCTCCGTTTGCAAACTTCAGAGCAGCTGCATTTGCAGAGCGGACTCTTTCAGCTTGTACAGCGATGTCTGCCTCCACTAAAGCATGCTTCTGCAGAAGGTCCTCCACCTCCAGCAAGTGCTTCCCAAAGTCAGGAGACAGGAGACGGGCCTGAAAAGAAGTAGAAGTTAAGTCACAAATAAAACAGAGACACTAAAAGATTTTACCAGAGTAACCTGGCAGAACATTCATCTATTCCCTTCATTCTAGTATGTGTACCTTCATCTCGTCCATCCAATTAATGATGTACAGCATCTCCTGGAAGATCCTCTGCAAGGTGAGATTTTTCTCCAGGCGGCCCCTGCGAGCACTCAAAAGTTCCTGGAGGTAGTCCCACAGTCTCAGTATGTTGTCTTTCCTTGCATCGATGCGTTTAGCGTCATGGTACTTCTCCGCCTCCAGCTCTTTAGATAAGGCCACTAGAGCTCGTACACGTTCTTCATATGCAGCAATGTCTGTCTCTATGGCATCATGCTTCTTCTTTGCTGCTTCTACTGCTGGCAGATCATACCCAAAATTGTCCTGCAAAAGAAAACGTTGGATTGTGACATATGAACATATTTTGCCAGTGTACTGCAGCCTCCTGATACAGCTGATACACTTCACATTCACACAGCAATATTTGCCTGAAGTCCTTAAGTTTTAATTTATGGAGTTAAAACAATTAGCAGGAGATCACATGACTTACCTGTGCTACCAGTCTCTGGTTCTCCTGCAGCCAGGTCTCTCTCATAGCGGCCTTTCTGTCAAAGCGACGAGCCATTTGCTCTAGCTTTTCCTGTCTGATGAGCTCATCCCTCAGTACACGCTCTCTGTCATGCTCTGCGCGCTCCAGTCTCTCCCATGCCTGGGTCAAGTGATACATGATGCACTCAATAACAGGTATGACTAATGTTACCTTTTTATTTTTTACCCTCAGTTTTAGATTAACCCACTCGTTAGTACTCTCCCACTATCACATGTAATGCTCTCGACACTGAGTGGGTAAAGACTGCCACATGCCTCAACTGCCACATGCACAAACAGCTACTGCCTCTTTTTGAACTGCCGTCAGTGCAACCAACACAGTCTGAAGAAAGCGCCCATTCCAGCCAGTATCATGTGTGATGTGGGAAGACCCCCCTGACGAGAGCAAGGCCAATTGTGCTCTCTCAGACTCCAGCTGCTGATGGCAGGCGGCATGACCCAGGGCCCTCAGGTCACAGTGGCAGCGCAATAGTCCGCTGGACCACTCGAAACCCCAATGTTAGCATAGGGGCTGTGACATAAGCTACAGACATTTTTTACTTCCACAATAGCACCTCACCCTGTTGATGTCTGATACCAGAGCACCTTCTTTAGGGGTGTAAACCCTCTGATTGTTGGCCCTCATCCTGCTCTGGATGGTGAACAGCAGAACCTCCAGGTTGCCCTTCTCCTGGAATCTTTAAATTAAACATGTGAAGTCATTGAACATGTGGGGTCATTAGAGATTGTTGTCAAGCTCAGATTAAATACAACAAGTGGGAAGTTGATGCTCTTACTTGGGAGGTTTCTCCACAGTACGATAGGAGTTGAAGGCTTGCAGTTGTTGCTGGACCCCAGTGAGGGAGTTGGCAAGTTTGCGGTTGTTTAGCACTATGATGGTCTGTTCGATCCATGTTAACAGGTCGGAAGAAAGGGTCTCATACTTATCAATCATCTTCTCTGTCTCAATGGCATGGTCCAGCACCTGGAGAGTGAGGTGTCTTGTCAGTACAAGTTTAAATTGTAAGAATCTCTCTTTCTCACACACACACAGACATCTACAAAAATCGATCTTCTTCTGCTTACCTTCCCAACTCGCTTGCCTTCGACTGCCAGAGCTTTCATCTTGGAGAAGTAGTGGTAGAACGCAACAACATATGTGATGATGGACTTCTCATCTGGGTTCTCGGTAAACACATCTTCAAATAACAAAACACGTATCAGTTATCTCAAAGGGAACTACTGAAAAAGGTATACTTTGCATGAGTTTCTGATGGATTTGTGAGCTTTTTCTTGCCTTCTGGGTCCAGAAGCTTGGTAACTCCAAGCTGTCGTTCAGCCACGTTGAAAGCTTGCTGAAGATTGTGGGTTGGGTTGGATCTCTGCAGGTTGCCATAGTCCACCAGATCTGGTCTAATGAAATAAAAATATAATATTAATCCAATTATTTATTTTTCTATGAGTACTGAACAGGAAGTTGCTACTTCATTTTGTAAAGCAGTTTTGTTGTTTTCCAGTACCTGTGTTTGTGTATGAGAGCATTGAAAGCCAAGCCATCTTTCCAGCTTGTGGTGAAGTTGGTGATGTTCACATTTGGGTACCTAAAATACAAAATAATACCAATTACCATCAAAACTATTTTGACCATCAATATTTCAAATAATGAAGGTAGTACTGGGTAGAAGAACAACATTTACCCAGCAGTCTTCATTTGGCACCAAAGGAGCAGGGCGTCTTTGGCTGAGCGTGTCTCCTGCTTTCCTGTCTGGTCCGCTTTTCCTGTTTCGACCACAATGTCTTGAATCTGTAGGTCAAAACCAAAAAACAAGCAAACAACACTTAAATGTTGTATCATAAAACACTCCTAATGTAGAGTTTTCACCATACAAGCATAGTGTTTGATCATTCTCCATTCTGCCTTTAGCTCTGGCCAAGATTGCAAGAATGACTTTTGAGGGTGAAATTTACATTTTACATTTACGGCATTTAGCAGACGCTCTTATCCAGAGCGACTTACAAAGTGCTTTGCTATTTACCCAAGAAAAACTTTAGCTAGTTAGAATAGACCAATAATTCAAAGGATACCTCTAAGCTTTAGACATTACTAAACACAAGACAATAAGGTGACCAAAGTACTCTAATCGTCCAAGTATTCTTGGAAGAGGTGGGTCTATGAGTCTGCGTTTGAAGACAGCGAGTGACTCGGCCGTTCGGACACCCAGGGGAAGCTCGTTCCACCACTTTGGTGCCAGGACAGAAAAAAGCCTGGATGCTTGTCTTCCGTGGATTTTGAGGGATGGCGGGTCGAGCCAAGCCGTACTTGAAGCTCGAAGGGCTCTTGGTGCGGATCGGCTTTTTAAAAAAATATTCAACGGCTTCCTCCTTACTGAGAATGTTATTTTCCCACGCGGCTTCATATTAATTAGAAGGTCTGATTGACTGTGATACTTAAGCTGTGGGAGATGTAGAGACATTGGAAGCTAAATAAAGACATGCTCACTTTTTTCTCTTTAGTTTGTGTATGGGATACGGGCAGAAGAAAGGATAGTCAACTACTTGCTTTCCTCTCCTCCACATTCCCCTTTCGGAGGGACTGAATTATGCAGCAGACCATATTGTTTGAACTAGCCAAGCTAAAAATACACCGGCTGTCAAATCGAGTGATTAAAAATAAATTCAAGCCACGCCGAACATCAGACGACACAAAACACAAATCTTGTCGCTGCTGTAGGTCTTACTGTAACACCAGATAAGGATGCCTGGTGCCTGGACAAACTGCAGTAAGTGGTGGAACAGACATCTGAGTGGATGTCTTGAGGATTGTACTACATGCCATCTCTCACTAGTAACAGCATGCAATTGGAGCTGAACATAAACAACATCAGTGAGGGATTAACTGTCGAGCTACTATTATCGAATGTGTGAATCAATTGTTATACCTGGAAGCGAAGAATGATGGTCCAGATGAGGCCCAGGATCAGGCGGTGGTTGCCGTCTACAATATCATGTGATCCCATGTTCTCCAAGTGCACCCTCTGCTCCTTCAGGAACTGCAGCGCCTTGTCTACGTTCTCCAGACAGTGAATCCTCATTCGGCCTTTGGTGGGCTTGGGCTGGAAAATGAAACAAGAGACTACAGGATGGTGCTTGGCAAGTGGCCAATTGTAAATTGTTAATACTGGGTTGTTATTTACTTCTGCATGCTTGAAACAGCAGGTACTCACCAGCCTCTCCCCTGACAGAACCTCCAGCAGTTTGATGAGCATCCTCCCATCCCTCAAGTCTAGATAGAGGTCTGATATCCGGCAGCTGACTCTGGCCAGGATGGAGTTCACCCATTTTGTGAAGGTCTTCTTTTGCACAGCCTCTCGCTCATCTGGTGGGTACAATGATGGGAAACTGTTAAGCTGTACTAATATGGAGTAAATATGCTTATGTGATGCTTTTCCTTGTCCATATGTTCATTTAGTGACATAGATTTATGAGTTTGGGAGCAGCATCATAACAGGGCAGGCAACTACAGCTTGTAATTAAAGCTGTGCATACACAACACAAGGGACTGTGGGTTTGGTGAAGTAGGATTTGTGTAACCCAGCATGTCAAACAGAATGAAACAAATAAACAGCTAAACATAAGGATAGTAGCATGCTCCAGGACCATGTAATATCTCAGTCTCGCACAATGTTGTAGACTATATTATACACACACAAAATACATATCTAAGCTTGTAAGACTTTTTCTATGTTGTCCGTATTTTTTCTTGGTTTTCTTATCATACAATGCATCCAGTGCTGTCAGGACGAAGGCTAGTATGTGCTCCATCCAAGTCAATCGAAGTTTTCCAGACTGCTGCTACTGCAAAATCACTGGAAGCCAATTATGCTCTCTGGAACTCCCACCCATGTTAAGGCCAATGCTTAGACCCTTGGAGTCCAAGGAGTTTATAAGTAATGGCAGTGGTTCTATTTAGAACTGTGAAAGTAGCTGCTTTGCCATCAGCAGCCAGAGCCCAAAAGAGCACAATTGGCTACTCTCTCTAGCATAGGCATCAGTTGGATGATGTTTCAGAGCTGGTGATCTGTCTTGTTCCTCATAGTGCAGTCAGTTGGTTTTACTTTATACCACAAAACATCATGTAAAAGCTTCTTTAAAGAGCTTTTTAAAAATTGCTTCATACTGCCATTGTTTTATTAAAAACCCTTACATTGCAAAGTCATTTCTGTTTTTCATACGTGTGCTGATTTCTTTCTGGGCATCAGTTTTCTTCCAATCTTATTCCTCCTCTTTCCAAACAACAGTTTAAAATATTGCATCCGTTATGATGTGTTTTATAAATGATGCAGGCCTCATGCGATGGTGAGAGGAAAAGAGAGAGTGCGGGGGCAGATCGCAAGGTACTGTTTGCAAGGAAAGCATTAAAATGTTGAGAGAGAGACTGAGGACCCATGCTTTTAAGCCTTGGCTCCATGAGACCCTTGAGAGTAGCTAGGCATTAGCCTACTCCCTTTTTACCTTTAGCTACAGGAAAACAGTGCAGGAGTGTAGTCAGACCATATCTGTCATGTATGGCCCGGTTTCACCGAAAAAACAGCAGATTTTTACACCACCACAAGAAAGTCCTGGCCTCTAAATAAATCATGTTCAATTCTGCTTTTCCCACAGAGAGGAAAGGAAACTACAGCACGCTAAGCCCGCTGTACCACCCATGCATGAAAAGGACATGACAATTAGAACATGCAAATAATGTTTGAAAATGTCTTCGTGTGCTGAGGAGGTTTGAGCTGGAGCTCCATTAAGATCCTTGGTCCTGCCTGAACGCATAAGAGCAACTCACATCACTGCTCTCCTGCTCCTGGATCCAGTGATTATAAAAGAATGGGCTCAGGTGTTACTGTTAACCATGGCTAGTTTCTAATATGTGCCCGGCTGTTAATTTTGGCTCCATAATAGAAAGGCTAAGTCATGTCCTATGTAATGTAAACTGTGGTAAACAGAGCTGGATCTCGGGTGGGATATGCTCTTACTCAGTTTGAGATAAATGTGTGATGCTTCAGTGATGCAGTTTGCATGATGCCAGTTGCTAAGTGGAGCATGACTGCAGATTAAGCTTCTACTACTTGTTAGCAGCATTAGCCTCTTAGCTCCATATAGAACTATTAAGGCAAACATCGCATGCCGAACATGTCTTGGCTGACTGACTATATTTGGATTAAAGGTGCCCTAGAATGCATGAACCTTAAACACCGTCAAAAGAAAATTCTACAGAACCAAAACAGGCCATTTCCAAAACCCCCAAAACTTAACAGACTTGACTTTTTATATTTTTGTCCCTAAACATTTACATAAATCCATCCCACTAGCAAAAGCCCTAGTCAAAACTGAAGACACAGCAAAACATGACAGTGACTTCAGGAGAATATGGTGTTGATACTGGAGAGTAGGACAGTAGGACTTCCAGGCTCTACTGGCTATGGGAATATGACCTATGTGAACAAGGCCTTTGGACCTGCTAACACTAACCAAGTGGCTTTTATTATCTCTTCTGTCCAATAAGATAAGATAAGATAAGATAAGATAAGATAAGATAATCCTTTATTATTCCCACAGTGGAGAAATTATTAGTGTCACAGCAGAAAAGGGATAGCAAGACACTCAGATGCCAAAACATAGATAAATTACCAATATATACACAATATAAATAATAGAAGTAAAAAAGCAATAACAATATTATTTACAGAGTATTTACAGGTAATTGCAAATTGACTCTTAAATGTGTGTGTATTGCACATTGTATTTTTACATTGAGGGACCTCTGTTCTCTGAACATGTGTGTGTAGTTTAAGTTTGTGTGTATGTGATCTGCTGGGAGTGGTGCTGGTTGTGGAGTCTGATGGCAATGTCTGCTTCCTCAAAAACAAACTGGCCTACCTCAACTGATTACCAAACTGGAGGTAAACACACATCAGAGGAGAAATTACCAGTTCATTTCTTACCAAAAGGTCTTGAAAAGCCAAACCCAGCGAAGCAAGTGCTTGTAAAAGCTAACTGGCTATAATTTCCTCAGCTTGCTGACATCACATTGCTTTGAGAGGACACAACAAGGAGAAAGCGACACTATCCGGTTAGATTTGGGAATAATGACAGTGTTTTTTGTTACAGTGTTGAATCTATGCTGTAATATGTTGGTTCTGTGAGCTTTGCTGGTTCTGTAAACCAGAAAATTAAAGCAGAGCTTATTGTTTTATTTTTTTCCCACAAGCCCATCAAAATAACAGGGTTTTAAATAGGCTTGTTAAATGACACTTTCCACCCTAACTAGTGAGTCACATACTATTTATGTCAAATAATAACTTTTTTGTATTTTTGTGCATTTCTTATTATTTATTAGTATTTATGGCACCTTTATGGGCAAAACAGTGTGACCGATTTTCACTGAATTTTTTACAAATCTAACTTTTGCTCTCCAGATGTTAATTTTGCTCCTGGATAGAAAGTAAAGCCACATATGTTTTCTGAGTGGCAATGATGCTACAGATTTACTACAACATGGAAAGAGCCCTCACAGTTCAAGAAGACTGCTGCATTTTTTATCATCTTACAGCTCCTGTATCTCTGATCTCTATGGTTGCTCTCACCTGGTTGAGCATGAGTGGGAAGCAGTGTAAACTCTGCTGAGATCAGGTGAGATCTGCTCTGCATCAGCGGGAAACTAAACGCTCCTCAGCTTCACAAGGCTTGGGCTGGTCTCAGATCTCTTCTCAAGCTTTTGCGACAGGCCTGTGAATTATTCATACTGATGGACTTTCCCTGTACAAAGCAAGCCTTCTGTCCTTTCCCACAGTCAACTCGCTGCGGTTCCATTCGTTGCAACTGAGGCCCTTTCTGAAAAAGTCCCTGCACCTTTCTCCTCACTGGGCCGCCTCTGCTTACATACTCTCTTCACCATGCTGAAGTGTGTCTCAAATCTGTCAGTAGGGGGTGTGTCTCAACAGCATTATTAGGGGTGGCGTTTCACAAAGCAAGTCAGCATTGTTGAGGGCTCGTCTAACAAAAGTGTATACAGCGATGGGAAACTACAGCGATGGGAAATGCACAGTGCTGGGGACAGGAACCAGACATCCAAACTAATGAATGCCTCCAAAAGCTCCCTCTACAAAAGAAAGCAAACACACACATTATGGCCTCAGACAGTCATGCTTTTAAATACAGTCATGCAGAGTTTTCATTAATATTTCATACAAAGTTCAGAATGTGTGTGTGTAGGCATTGTGTTGTAGACACTGCATCCCCTGGTTCCCATCATCCCATCATAGTAGTTTCTCTGCTATCAACTGTTTCACATGAAACCACTTGAAAGACCTTGTTGACATCTCAATAGATCATTCCCCTTCATTGGACTTAGGCTCTTATAGGACAGGGCCCAAGACTGAGTGAGATTTCAATATGGCTGGCAATGGTGAAAAGAGTTCATGAACATAACAGGGGAAAAAAGGCCCGTCTTTACACCAGCCCCCAAAATGACAGCTGCTCAATCTTTTTCTTCCAGCATGGAAATGCTGAGACGATGCTGAGAAGTTTTTGCACTATTAAAAAAACAGTAGAAACGAGACTAAAATACTTTAATTTGTGCATCCCTCTTTACTAAAGCCTTACTGCCTCTAGAGACAGCAGAAATGGCTTACACAAATGCACAATGATGTCTCTTAACTTGTCTCTAAAAATAAACATGAGTAAGCGGAACTACGGGCTGGGATATGAGCTTAATCTAGAGAGAGGCGAAAGGTGGGCACATGTCAAAGCTAATCAAATAAAATTATCATTCTAAAAATGCTTTGTGAACTACAGATTAATTAGAAATATAGGCTATTCAACAACATTTGTAGATTTGTGTCATTAAATATTTAGAGCTAAGGCCGTGAACCATTGGGGCATAAGCTCAGCATCAGAAATGAATGAAATAAATGAGAGGAGTACATTTTTAAAAACTGCTGCAAGCATGGAAGCACAGCAATTTACTCCATCTTCAGTTACCACATCAGCAGACTCAAAACATGTAAACCTCCCTCCTCTCTCTCGCAATCCCCAGGAGAGAGGGAGGAGGGGCGTGCCTTTTGGCCCACTGAGGGAGGGACAGAAAGAGGGAGGGAGAGAAAGCAGGAGAACTCTACCTTGAAGTTGTCTAAACCTTCCATCTAGGATGGAGTTGAAGCAGATATTTGAGGTGCTGTAGCTCAGCCAGCGGGTGCGCCTCATGCCCTGCGAGGCAGAGGATGACGAGGATGAAGGCGGTGGGCGTGAAGGTGAAGGTCGGGTGAGTCTCTGCGTATAGGAGGATGAAGAGGTGGAAGAGGAGTAGGCAGATAAGGTGAAGGGGGCTACGGGTGGCGGGACGTCCAGAAGGGTTCCATTCCTCTCGGGCAGATGCTCGGGTTTGTGCCCGTTTGTCTTGGGACCTTTCTTGCTGTCGGGACGCTGGGCTCTATAGACCGGAGGGGTGCTCCTGCTCCGGCTGGGGTTCGGGCTGACCCGGACGGGCGCCTCTTTCCCGGTAGAATACGCCCGGGTGCTGATTTCCCGGGCCACCACATTGGGCCGAATGGTGCTGGCCTCTCTGCTGGTCTTCAGGCTGAGCTTGACTTCCCGCAGGCGACTTTGGCTGACCGGTACAGCGCGGCACAGGCATGGGCTGCTCATCCTCATCCGAGAAAGTTAGGCAGACGCAGATCCCTCTCGGATCCTTCCTCTCCTGCTTCTCCCTCTCTCCTGCTATGTTTTCCCTCCCTCCTTTTCCCTCTCCCTCTCTCTCTCTCTCTCTCTCTCTCTCGCTCCTGAGCGACACGCCTCTGCCTCTCCCAGGCAGCACAAGGAACAGAGTGGTTCTCCAGCGCCCCACTCATGCATATAATATATCCCTGCTTGCTTCCTCCTCTCCACACAAACACAGCAGTGATGTCACCAATTGCAAGGTGTGAGGCAGTATGCTCAGAACATGATCCACTAATGAGTGTAGTAAAGCTCTGCTCTCATAACACTTCTACTACATTTGATTAGGAAACAGGTTTGATTAATTCTTGCCACAATTTTTGGAAAAATTCAGAATGACTGATTCAATTACACCAAATAAGCAAATCTGATTCAAAAACTACTGACACTCAAGGTAAAAATATAGTAAAAGTAGTACAAATATATTTCTTGTATTTGAACAACGTTTCAACCACGCAAAGAATCTCAAATAAGTCTCGTCATGCCTTTACTAAACAGCCCTTGAAGCCTTTTTACTGTATTCACACAGTAACGGAATATAGACAATAAAATAGCTTGTAAAGGATTTTACTTCGGGATTATCAGCCGATACTGATCTGATCTTTGTGTTTGTATAAATAATAGTCATACAGGCATCTCACACAGTGTAACAACAAAGAAAGGCTTGTGCAGATTTTTTACAGCAATAAAAACGCTTCATGCAGATTCTACATGCAGTTACATTTTACTACATGCAACGTAAACATGTATGTCGAGTGACTTCTTTGGTAGCGGACTATTAAAACATAGCCAACCACTTCCAAATTTCTATTCTGCTGCTCGGAGTGTCCACTAGGGGGCTGCAAAAGGAGGCTGTACATCCTGTTCATCTAGAGTACTAAAAACACACCACTAAATATCTGTCTGATGAAGATTGTTGGCCTGTAAGCAATAATCTACTGATTCCAATTTGATTCCTATATCATCATGTATCCCTGTTTTGGTGAATTTTGGAATCAATGCAGTGGGATCTTCACCTCTAGACTGGTTCACTGATGCACTTTACAACCAAGTGTGAAATTGTTCTTCTCAGTTTGTGAGTGTTGACCGTGTGTGTGATCAAAAAAGTGTCAGTGTAAGGACATGCTCATACATGTTTGCCTACAGTCAAAGACACTGAATGTGTACATGTCTTCAGCATGTAAAAAACTGTACTGTCTTTTTTATAGTACTCTGAAGGATGTTTGTCCATTTTCCAGCACAAAAGAATCCCTCCATGTTTGCCCTTTTCCTCACTCAGGTTCTGCTTTTCTCAGGCAGGAAGCTCTAATTGCATTACAGAAACCTCACTGCACTCACAGAGCACATCAAACACCAGCTCTCACTCAGCATCACGTTCCTGTCTTAAAGTCACAGACATCCAAAATGCAGACTAAGAAATGGCCAATATTATTGTTTCGAGCTATTCCATGTACCTTTTGTGTCTTTAAAAAGATACATATGACAGTGTGTCATATAGTGCCACAAATTACATAAGTGAGTCTATGTGAGACTTACTTTAGCCCCATGCCTCCAGTGTAAAACACATTTCACGCGCCTAACGACTCTGACTGGCAGACACATTTGGGCCTTGGGTAACTTTTTTTGACTGAACTATTGCTTGAAGATGAATGTGAAAGATTGCCAGAAGAAGGTGTAATAGTGTGGAGAAACAGATCACACAGATTCACCCAGGAGGAAAAGGTTTCCATAAAGAACCATCTGCAAGAGGCTTTATTTTATATATAGAACCATCTCACCAGGCAAAGAACCAACTAATCATTCAAATGATTCTTTGAGCTGTCATGGGTCAGTACAGAACAATTGTCCTAACCTTAAAGAACCCCCTTTTTACTATTGTATTGGGGTTATTATAGGTGTCTTATATAATGGAAAACTAAACTGACAGTTTGTTCCATTTATTTATAATTTCTGTTAGGATTTGATGCATTCAGCAACAAGAGCATTAGTGAGTCAAGATGTTGGGTGATCACCACGCCAACTCATCCCCAACTCCCTAATTCATCCTAAAACTTTTGGCTGGAGCATCATCATTCCAGAGAATATAGTTGCAATGCTGGGGGGCTTTATCCCCCTTTAGCTCACACCTGCATTAGGCTCTGTGTCGATAGGTTTATATTATCTACTCCAGAGAGTCCTATTCTATTGCCAATACTTCTCTACAGAGACTAGACAAGCTGAAGGAATTCATTAGGGGTGTCCACAAATATTTGGACATATAGTTTACCTCAGAAAGGGCTAGTTAATGAGATCAATAGTTGCATCATCTGTATTGAGCTCAGTGGAAACTCTAAAACGTGTGGGGCAGTGGTACGCCAGTATTGAGAATCACTATACAAATCAATTACTATCCATTACAGAAATAACTGGTAGTTGCCGCCCTAGTGTATCTCACGTGTGGATTGTGGGTTTTGTGATCAATTACACCCACAGTATTTTAGCCAGAGGTATCGTTTGTCTCTGTTGGAGATAACCCAGTCAGTGTAGCTGGGTTTCTATAACACCTATGTGTCTGTAGCCTCACATCGGGCTATTTTAAGGCCGCTGTCTCAGAGCAAGCACCCCACAGGTGTGGCCGCAATGACAGGCTCTCAGTGCCCGCAGCACTGAGCCCTGGGCGCGGACAGGCAGGGCAGCTGTCCAGCCCCATCACACTGAGGCACGCTGGGCATGCAGCAGAGATTTCAGTCAGCTCAGTGAGTGGAGGGGGAGGAAGAGAGAATGGGGGCTAAAGGGTTCAGTTGCCCAGACTTATGCACTTGCGTGTGTTTCAGTTTGTAGATACCACAACAACCTGGAGTTAAGAGTGAAACAGTCTAGACCCACCCACAAGCCATTTGCCCCAGGTACTACAATATTGTGAACATTTGTGCACTCCTTGTTTTTGTATCCCGCTCTCTCATAGTCATTTCTTCATAATAATCTCTTCAACAGAAATGCAGTGAGCAGTCATGTAGCATGTAAGTGTGATGAGAATTCCTTGAAGCGCTGAATTTCATTATGACATGAGTTCCTGAAGGAATATTACAGTTACTGTTCACAATACCATACAGGACAAGGTTCCTCTACACGAAAAGAAAAAAAGTTACTCAGAACTTACCGGCAAGAGCTTTGATGCGTGAGCGCTCAAACAGCCGGGCTGAGCTGTTGTCGTTGTCCAGCTCTTCTTCGGACAACTCGAAGCGTGTGTTGATGCGGCTGTATTGCTGAGTGATGTCAGCATTGTCAAAGTCGGTAGTGGAGGTCATGACTGCCGGAGGCAGAGAGGGCCAGGAGACCTCAGGAGGTGCTGAACTGGGGCAAAGGGATGGTCTGAGAGGAGAAACGAGACAGTGATTTATTTCCTGTTTTTATGTGGAGCCTCAAATAGGCCTTCAAGTGACATAAAACACAAAGCATCTTGATGCTGAGGTCAGATTCCCTCAGCCAAGAAAGGTCTGCCAGTGTTACCAACTTTTGGGGGTATATTTTAGAGCATGACATGTTAGCTTTTCTTTTTATGAGGTGTGTCCTTAAATGTTGCTAAAGGGATCTTTGCTATATGTAAATATATAGCCAAAATCACAGCACAACCATTGTCTTTAAATTTTGTGTATAGTGATTTTGTCTGACAAAATTGCATGCATTAAATCAGAATTTTTAGCCGTGCAGAGCAGCAGCTTAGAACTGGCGTAAAAGCAACTTCTGGTTAACGAGTAGCCTTATGGTAAACTCCTCCCATTGTCTGACTTTATTGGAAATTCGGCTGTATTAAAATACAATATATGTGAGCACAGAGAGTAGAAGATAAGCAACCAACATGATAATGTCAAAAATGCTAATTTGCACTTGGCATCATCTATCAGCATTTAGCAACTTCTCAAGCAGCCTATAGCTACTTTTCATTGAAAGCAGTTGGTAACACTGCCTCCAAACCTACTGTTTTCAGCAAGTCAAACATGAGCAGTTCTGGTATGTTGCAGGTCATGCTGCACACACTGTTTACTCTTAATCAACTCATCTGCTGAACAGATGTTGCTCATTTGTTGGGTTCATTTTGTTCACTGCAAGGCTGTTAGAACATGAGCAAACAATGCTAATTTTAGACACTTCAAGGAATAGTCTTGCACCATTTCCCCCTTTACCCAAATGCAGTCAATAGGCAAAGACATGTTTGGCGCCTCAAGTATGCTTTGGTATTTTGGAGTAAAAACAGCCCAAGCAGAGATGGCCAAAGTAGAGATAGTTCAAATAGAGATGGCTCAAATAGAGATGGTCAAAGAAGAGATAGCTCAAGTAGAGACGGCTCAAGTAGAGATGCCCAAAGTAGAAATGGCCAAAGTAGAGATAGCTCTAGTAGAGATGGCAAAAGTAAAGATGGTCAAAGTAGAAATGGCCAAAGTAGAAATAGTTCAAGTAGAGATGGCTAAAGTAGAGACAGCTCATTAGTTTTATTTAATTAAAGCACACGATGACAATTTAAAGCATACTATCATGCTCAAGCTACTCAAATACTCCACCACTCCACCAGAGCCACAGCCAGAAACACACAGCTAACATCTTCACATCACCCAAAGTAAGGGTGTATTATTTCAGGCTAGATCTGCTACAGGATCGCAGATATCTGATCCAGCATGTGCCAAAATCGGCTTGATATAGATACCCATCAATACTATTACGGCATCTCCACGTCTCTACGATTGGTGTAGCAAACTGAGCAACAACACAGCCTCCTCCGTGGCAGACTACCACATAAGCAATACCACATGCACTAAACGGTCACATTGCAAAGGCCGCCATTTCCAGCATACTATGTCCCCTGAATGGCTTAGGATGAGGGTGTGTGTGTGTATGCGCGTGCCTCTGTGGAATGGCGGGTGAAGGTTAGCAGCTAAGATAGCTCATATCTTTGCGAGGCATGCCACTTTTGACTGGCCTTATCACCCCACACAGGGGCTGGGCAACCCCTCGGAGTAAAATAACGCAGAACTCCACAAGCACCTTCGTCAGATGCTACGTTCTTTAGAGCTAATTTACACACGTCGGCCCATGTTGTCATTCAGCAAGGTTTGGGCTTAAACACAGCCTTGAACTGAGCCGTGATTCAGGCATGTGTAGATCAGGACTGCCTGGGAAACAAGTGCTTTCAAATGACTTTGGTGCCTAGAACCCTCCTGGCCACATTAGCTATATTGCAGTTGTTATGAGTAGCAGGCCCGTTCATGCTTTCTGAACTAATGCACCAGAGGTCCTGTGAATATTCGTAGCTTACTACCTACAACTAGTGGTGTTAATCATCAAATCTTCATATGTCCTAACAGTAGCCTAATCCAACTGCACTGGCTTTAACTGGAAGGATCTGTCCATTCAATTCTGCATTATTAATTCTCTAATTAATAAAAAAAAACTACATAGTGGTTTTATAGTAGCTACTGAATCATGTATAGAAGTTCTAGAAGTTTAGTCAAGTAATAAACCTGTAGTTTAAGGGGTTGAACACAGTCAGGTGATCACAGTCATCTGCAAGTGATCTCTCCTTTACAATTAGCATGTGGCTACCGGGAAATACAAGGAGGAATGGACAAAAGAGAGAAACTCTGTGTTCAGAGAAGAGGCCCTGGTGCGGCTTCTTCTCTTCTCTGTCCTGTATCAGGAGCTTGCAGGAGGGATGTTATCAGAGAATGACGCGCCCTCCCTCGGCGGGAATTCCCTTATCATTACGCACAGAGCACAGTCTTTATGCCTCTACATACGTTTGCGCTCCAACACACGGCACGTGAGGTTGTAAAAGTGTACTACACTGTAAAAAGTGGTTTGTCAGTTTAACCTAAAATGTACTTTACATGACAACAAACAAATGAACTCATTTGAGTCAACTCAACTCACAGATTCTTTGAACGAAACAAAGCAAAGCAAAACATAGGTTAGAAAAAGCAATATTTTACCAACAAAGTCCTTTCAACACCTGCCCTAATCCACTTTTTTGTGCAGATGGGAGGAGCATTGGGAGGAACCTTTTCAATATACAGTAACAATGCCAAACGTCAGAAAGTAACTGTAGTTATGTATACACACAGTCCTGCAAGGTACCAATATTCAGATTTGGCAGATGTTGCAAAATATGGATTACTGCACTAAAATAATTGAATTTTCTGCATTCTGCATTTTCTGCACTTTCAATCCTTCAAAACTGGCGTATAACTGTGTGTGTGTGTGTGTGTGTGTCTGTAGTGGTTTTGGTATCAGCAGATTTGCACATGGAAAATGTCAGATGTTGTATGCAATTCCCATTGGCACATCCTAAATAAATCACAACCCACTGCAAAGAAGAAAAAAAAACACACCTCATGGCACATGGCACGGCAAGGTAATAAATGCTTACCATTTTCGTGAAAGCACTTAAATGATTTACACATCAAAAAATTGCAAGCTCTCACAAATATTGTGAGAGTTGTTTAAAATTCGCATGAATTTGCGATTGCAAATTTCTGTAGGGTTTGATCATGGCGCAAAACAGCTTTTTGTAACCTCCAGCTACCATAATATCTAGAATGTGCAAGAGCAGAGGGCAAAGTGAGAGGATACTTTTGGCATCTTGTCTGAATTCACATAAATTTGCATTTGCAAATTCCTTAAGGTTCTGATCATAGCACAAAACAGGTGTCATTTGAGGGCATGGATGTTACAAACGCTTAGCATAACCTTTGGCTAACAAAATATCTAGAAGGTGGAAGAGCATTGAGTGATACTTTTGGCATCTATGAAAGAAGAGCGGCTGGAGAAAGGTGTGGCTTGTTGACACTTGGTGTGTATCGTGGACTGTACTACTGTAAAACCGGCCCTATAGCACTGAGAGATTGGTACAGCTTGGTACAGAAATGGTTGGACAATGTTATTTATGCACAGATTAACACGCTTTCAGACAGCATGATGAGTTAAAGCCTGAATTAAATATCCGAAACTTCCAAAATAACAGCAAGTGACTATCAGAGACTGCAATGAGTACATATTGTTTTAGTGGGTGTTGCACTGTTATTCAAAACCCTGTGCTGCTGCTGTTGTAAAACCTGGCCTTGCAGCTATTTCTGAAGGGGGATTTAACAGCGCATGAAGGTTCCAAGCCAAAAGAACAGAAAAGGAGGAGTGATCAATGGAAAACTATTCCAGGAGTATATTTACTGTAATTCAGCACGGATTTAGGTTGTGAACATCGGTGTGCAGAAGTACAGCCAAATTCCCTTAAAAGGTGAGGCCTAGGCAGCCCACCTAATTTCCCTGTTGTTTCAAAGGCTGGGTGACAGCACACAGCTGTTTTTTTTCACTGATATTGTGAAGCCACATTGTTTATTTAATGGGGAGAGAAAGGGAGAGAGGGAAGCAGACAGGGAGAGAGACACGGTGATGGGAGGCGGTATTGAACTGCCTGTTATTTGAGCCCTTCTGTCCTTCCAGGAGCGAGTTACACATTCAGACCATTAAAGTGGGCATCTAAGCACAACAATGATTCCTAAAGGGTCAAGGGAGCATCACCGAAGAGTTAAACTGATCTTAAAGGAATAGTTCAGTATAAAATCAAAGAAACATTATTCATGACTTAATTCAGATGCAGTTGATCAGCCTAGACATGTTTGATATTTATAAGAGATGCTAGGCTAACACTGCTAACAAACACTGAACTTGGACTGTCACCAATGTCATTGCTGTAAATGTAAAATGTCCCTCGGTGAACTCAAAACACATCTGGATCATTATCTGTGTTGCGCAGACAAGATTAGAACATATTAGCCTACTTTATTTATTATATATTTTGTCTTACACGCTACTATTTGCACTTCTGGCCAATGGTAACTGCATTTCACTGCCCTGTACTTGCACTGAGTGATGACAATCTGAATCTACCGATCTATACATCGATCTATCAATCTAGCTAGTTAGCTAGCAAGCCATCTAGCTTGCTATATTATATACTTACTATAATATTAAATATATTATCTATAATAACAAAATCTATCTACTTCACCTGTTAGAATTTTAGATTAAACATGTACATAATGTCTATCTATATATACATAGAGTAGTTTTTTTTTTTTTTACTTTTTATGTATTTATTATTATGTAGCTTTTCAATGGAATTCCCAGGCAAACAAATGAAGATTTGGTGACAGTTCAATTCCAGTGTCTGTTAGCAACATTAGCCAAGCATCTCCCGTTCTTAACTACAGAAGCAAACGTCCAATATCAAACATGTCTTGTCTGATCGATTTTCTCTAAACTGGTCATTTAACACTTAACACTACACAAATATCTCCAACATAGGGACAGTCATGAAGTGTGGGCTTCTTTAGTGGGAAAACATTAACCCCTGTCTGCTCTTGTTTGTCTCTTATCTTGGAAGAGAAATGCTCTCAAACACAAACACACACAGACCATTATGTTTTCAGACTATTATGAGTTCTGAAAGTGTATTTTACTTATTATAATTGTGCTGAACAGAACCATTTGTAAATGTTATTTAAGGAACCACACATATGCAATACAATATTTTTTCAAGTGTTGTTTTGTTTTTTTAAGTTTACCAGTGCTTTTACTAAGGAACCCACGAAGAGCCTCTTTTTAAGGGTGCAGAGCAAAAGTACACTCACATAATGAGCAACACTCAACAGGTTGTTAGACATGCCTTCAGTTAGACCCACTGAGCATTAAATACGTGGCTTAGCGAAGGCTAAATATATGACTTTAGATATTATTATTAAATCAGCTCTACTCTAATAAATATTAACATTTACATTGATAAAGATAGACGAACACATCTCTTCAGCTTTATTAGCTTATTCATTACTTAAGCTTGTTAAAGCTACTTGTCAGTATCAATGTGCACCAGATCAACACTCACCAACACCGTTTGTAAAACTTTCAGCGGGCTGGGCTCCTCGTCCTGTAGATCTGTTTCGGGGGGGAAATCCGTTATTTCTGCGTTGATTAACGTTAGAGCCCCATGAGAGTCGCTAGGGTGCGGGTCAGGGTCGTGGTGGCGAAGGGGGCTGGGAGGGGACCTGCTGCTGCAACATGGAGCCTCTGGGCACGTAACGGCTCATTCTCGTGTTGAGCCGCCGCTCGACCCACCCAGAGGGTTTAAAAATAAAGCGGACGCGGAGAGCGCTGCCTCGCTGCTGCGCACAGGACGCGCATTCCTGTCCAGCGACACTGCCTTTAAATGGCAGATACGCGCTTCAGAACGATACACCCCCCAAAACCCCCACCCACCCAACACACCCAGCCACCCACAAGTGCGCTGAGTGTGTTAATGCCACTGCTCGCCCTGCTGCAGCCCACCCTCACAACAAACGCTGCTGCAGGACAGTACTGCAGAAAGTTCAACAACCTGTGACTTTCTAATAGAGAGAGAGAGAGAGAGAGAGAGAGAGAGAGAGAGAGAGAGAGGGAGAGAGAGAGAGCAAAAACACAGGCAGAAACAAAGAGTGAGACAAACAGGAAGAGAGAGAGAGAGAGAGAGAGAGAGAGAGAGAGAGAGAAGGGATAAAAGAGAGTGACAGAAACACACTAAAAAAGCAGGTGGGTAAGTTTTTAGAATGCCATATTTTAAGACATTACATTATGTATAATTACTAAAACCCTTAAAAACACACAGTTTAAGAAGTAATCTTAAAGCTGGCAGCTCACCAACCCGGCACATCTTAAAGCTGCCGACACGCCAACCCGCACATCTTACAACAGCTAGCACACCAACTGGTACATCCTACAGCAGCCAGCACACAAATCGCTGGCAGACCCATTGATACATTCTTAAACAGCCGGACACCAACCGGCACATTCTAAAGCAGCCGGACACCAACCGGCACATCATACAGCAGCCTGCTCACCAACTGGCACATTCTAAAGCAGCCGGACACCAACCGGCACATCATACAGCAGCCTGCTCACCAACTGGCACATTCTAAAGCAGCCGGACACCAACCGGCACATCATACAGCAGCCTGCTCACCAACTGGCACATTCTAAAGCAGCCGGACACCAACCGGCACATCATACAGCAGCCTGCTCACCAACTGGCACATTCTAAAGCAGCCGGACACCAACCGGCACATCATACAGCAGCCTGCTCACCAACTGGCACATTCTAAAGCAGCCGGACACCAACCGGCACATCATACAGCACCAACCGGCACATCAACTGGCAAATCCTCATGCAGCCGGCACACCACCCAGCACATTCTAAAGCAGCCGACACACCAACTGGCACATGTTAAACCATGTGACACATACCTCTGCACATCTTACAGCAGTCAAAACAGAGAGAGAGAGAGAGAGAGAGAGAGAGAGAGACCATTTTACAGTGGTTGGCACACCAACTGGCACATCTTAAAAGTAGCCGGCACACCAAATTGCATATCTAACAGCAGCCGGCACACCAACTGGCACACCAGCAGTACATCGTAAAACAGCCAGCACACAACCCATCACATCCTAAAGCAGAGGACACACCAGCCAGCATATCTTAAAATTTTCGGCACACTACTCTGCACATCCTAATGCTGTCAACACACCTCCCGGCACATCTTAAACCATTTGGCACACCAACTGGCACATCCTAAGCAGTCGGCACACTGCTCGGCACATCCTAGTGCAGCCGGCACACTACCTAGCACATCCTAAAGCAGCTGGACATATTACATATCTAACACCAACTGGCACATCTTGAAGCTGCTGGCACACTATCCGGCACTTCCTAAAACCTCCAGTAGCTTCCGGCACACAATCTGGCACATCTTAATGCAGCTGGCACAGCACCCAGCACATGCTAAAGCTGCCTGCATACCAACTGGCACAGGTTAAACCATATGACACATACCTCTGCACATCGAAAGCAGCCAAAACACCACCTGGCACAACCTAAAGCAGTTGCCACATCAACTGGAACATCTTACAACATCCAGCACACCAACATCTTACAGCAGGTGGCAATACTCACGGCACATCTTAAAGCACCCAGCACACAAACCGGCACACCCTAAAGCAGCCAGCACACCAACCGGCACACCCTAAAGCACCCAGCACACAAACCGGCACACCCTAAAGCAGCCAGCACACCATTGTAAAGTTGCCAGCATACCAACCAGCACATCTTACAGCAGTCGGCACACCAACCGGTACATCTTAAAGTTGCTGGCACACCAACCGGCACACCAGCAGCACATCGTAAAAAACAGCCAGCACACATCCCAGCACATCCTAAAGCAGAGGACACACCAGCCGGCACACAAACTGGCACATCCTAATGCAGTCAGCACACTACCCAGCACATCCTAAAGTAGCCGGCACACCAACCAGCACATACTGAAGCTGCCAGCCTACCAACCAATACATTTTAAAAAAGCCAGATATTTTACACATCTTACACCAACTGGCAAACCTAAAAGCATCCAGCACACCAACTGGCACATTTCACTGCAGCTGGCACACCAACACATATTAAATCATTTGGCACGCCAACTGGCACATCCTAAAGCAACCGGTACACTACCTGGAACTTTTTAAAACTTCTAAAAAAAAAAAAGACTCCACTATAATTATAAGTCAAATAACCTATTTGTTGCAAGGAATGAATATTAGATGTGAGTATTGTGACTGCAGTGTCTAGGAAGAACCTTTAAATTAGTATAAAACTTTTTCATCAGGTGAAGGCTCTTTACGCTTACAAGATCTGTAGATTAAGATTCTTTAAATAAAAAATATCAGCAGTGTTAGTGGACTTTTCTCATGTGTGGCAAAAAGAGTCCCACATCACCCTGAACCCGCATCACCAGGGTGACAGGATCCAGATTCTTTAATCAGATTCATACTGTAATAAATCTACACCCGAGATGACGTCACCTGCTTGATTTTGTCTACAGCTGTTGTGAAGTTAGTATGAGCACTCTCTCCCGGGTGTTTACGCACGGCGCGCGTTTTTCGCGTCTCGTGCGTATTTACGCATCAGTTGCGTTTTTACGCGTTTTGTGCGTATTTACGCGTTTTTACGCACGGTGCGCAACACAAAAGAAAAACGTACATATATAAATACAGACTACTAAATACTCTTTTCGTCTCTTTGTGCTGTAACATGTTGACAAACTTGTTGATACATGCTTCACCACCAACACGCAGTGTTACAAAACGCATAGCATATAGAAATCGACAGTGCAGAATGTCGATTTTTGGACATTTTTAATTGATTATATTAAATGTTCATATAAAATTTGTATTTTTAACGAAGTTGCACTTTGACTATGTATATACAGATTATATAAACAAACAGTTCCTACACAAAACTAATTATTTTTAACAAATTAATTATTTACATATCCTCCTACAAAAACCTCATCTTCAAAACAGCAGCTGGAGAGAGGAGGAAAAGACCTCCTTAATTTTCAATAGCAGTAAATGTACAAATATTCGATTTTAAGTCATTTTGGACTGCAAGAGAATAGCAGACCACTGTTGGCCCACTAACGGCACAGCTGGCGGGCCACTCGCTTTGCTCAGTGTTTTCTGGGAGGGTCACTTGCCATCAAACTAGCGGGCCGATATGCTCGCGAACTGGGGAGCATTTCTATTAGTCCATTCAACACGAAATTATTTATACTGATACAATGTCAAAACCAACTGCCAGATTTACATCATGTCAAAAAAAGTGGAAAACAGCCAAAATGGAGATAAACGTTTTAAATAATAGGAATTTACTCAGGGAGCTGAGCTGCACGTAAACCAAACCTAACAAAACAAACGAACAAATAAGCAGCTGTAATCAAACTCCCTCTGTCTCCCAGAAAGTCTTCTCACTCATTTCAGCTTGCTTTTTAAAAATCTTCTTCTCACTGTTTTTCTGTCATCAGCTGCTGTTGCTGGCCTTGGCCGACTTGTTGGATGTCCGGTTGTTGGGAGACTCGTAGCTATAGTCTCTGCTCAGTGCTAGTGCAACTGCTGTGATCAGTTCAAATCATCTCCAGTGATTCTTGAGGGCTAAATCTTAAGACTAAGGCATTTAGACAAAAAGAGCCTCAAATATTGTCAAAAACAAACATTTTTTTTTCTAGGCAGGTTTTGCTGCTTGGGTTTTGTCCCTACATGCTGTATCTCATGTATTACCAGCTCCACAAGAATCATAAGAAATGGAGCTCATAAAAAAAATTAACCCCCAAATTAAACTGATAGTTTTGGCTTGTCCTTACATGCTGTACCTCATACAAGTACCATTTTCCCATACATGCTAGAATAAGACTAGAAAGAAAACTCTACAAAACATAACAGCACAATTTTGTTAAATTGGCCTTATCGGTCATTTGAAACACATTTGTTTAAGCCAGTCCAGCAGAAGATACACTTTATAAACAGAGGGCAGTTAATCTTGAACAGGCTGCTTTAAGACACTTTCATATTTTTTTTATAAATATAATTTTATTAGTGTAAAGTAACCATGTGGCTAGTAATGTACAGATATTGCTAACACAGCATGTCTATCTAAACAAGTTGCTAACTAGCAAGCTAACACTGGCAAGCTAGAGCAAGCTTGTAGAGGATGAACTGTAAAAACGCAGATTCCCTCTTTACTCTTAAATGTTCAGTAATACGGCTTTTTAAAAATACATGGCCGAGAGCTGCTTGTTAGACCAGGCGGTGTTGTTTTTCTGAGATTAACAATACCTAAATAAAAGCATTTCTTAACAGTACTCAGAAATAAGCAGATAATCTGTAGCTTGTCAACATATTAGGTAATTGTGTCGCATGCTAGCTAACCTGCTGTCTCTTTCAGGGGTTTAAGGCAGTACACATTTCTCAGCCTTTTTTCAGGTAAGATGCATTAGAGAGGCAATTTAATGCTGGCCTAATTCAGTCCAGTATACATTTCTTACTTCTGCCAATTAGATTTATTATGGTGAACTACGTTCTAATTAGTTGGGCCAATTTGAGTTTATTAGTTAAAATAGCTTGTTCAGTAAAAAGGGAGATTGACTAGCAGAACTTGAGTAATTGAAGTTCATTAAGAATGAGATGAGATGGGTGGTTGGTGTGGCGCAACAGATAACACCACTACCTGCCAGTGAGCTACCACACCATGTGGGAGACTGGGGTTCGAATCCTGCAGTGCTACACCAATAAGAATCCTTGGGCAAGACTCCTAACACTGCATTGACCCACCTCTGTAATACGAGTAACCTTGTAAGTCGCTCTGGATAAGAGCGTCAGCTTAATGCCATAAATGTAAATGAGATACTTAATTTTTACGGTAAGTCCTTCTGTGAAGTTTTCCACCTACGGAGCCCAGCTGGTGGACACGACTTAGTAAGGTGTGGGAACAAGATCATTAAGTCGTGGCCACAACATAGTTATCTTGTTCCCACCCCTTACTAAGTTGTGGCCACGACCAAAATCTGTTCACTCAGTCGCCATCTTTGCAACACCACTGGGGGCAGTTATTATCTCTATGAATGGGCCAAATGACCCAAATACTGGAAACTGAAGGTCAGATGATCGTTTTACAAACATAATCTAAATCACTGATTAAATCTGAAACTTCAAGATTAGTTTGTTAGAATTTGGCTGAAGAATGCACAAAAACCATGAGTTTCCGGCTCAAGCACACCTGATTCAACTCACCTGTTAATTAGCAGGGTTAGCAGGTGTGTTGGAGCAGGAAGGTCAGCAATCTATGCTGGACTCCGGCCCTTGGTTGCCTATCCCTGCTTTAGCATCTTTTACCCCTTAACACAGCTCGGCTTATTACACACTGAGGTGTATTACTCAGTAACTACAGGGACTTCTTTACAAACCGGTGCTGATATTCTTTGGCTTTCAGTTTTTTCTTTTTTAAATGCAGCACAAAGGGCGTTTTTTGTTAAGGTTTAAAATGACCATTTACATGAGAATATGACCCGGTATCCATTGAACCAGAGTGTATCTGGGCACGTTACAATGTTTTAAAAACCCCTTTGGGAATGTTGAATGTTGTTAGTACGTCGTAAAGCAGACAGCAGTTTTACACAGACGGCATCTACACCAAAACTGAGGCTGAGGTGTCTATAGAGAAACTCCCGAAAGAAAACAGGCAAAGAAAAGGTTGTTTGGAAAATGTCAAATATATTTAAGAAAATATTGTTTTTGCTTATAAATTAAATGTCAATGAAAGATTCTTCCTTCTACAAAAGTATAAAAGCAGTTAAACCAACCACAGGAAAAGACAACAATAACACATATATATTATTTTACATTTAAATAGAAGGGATTAGATATCATGGCATAACAGAGGAACAGACAACAGAGATAACAGAGGAAATCTATATCTATAGTCTTTGTGTTTTAGTGGAAGCAGAATGCTTCAGGTCCTTCATTCTGGGCTCCAAACAGAGCCACTGTACTAGTCCCATTCTACAGTGCTTAAAACAAGCTTAGTAATTGAGTAATTCATGGCTTTAACTATAAAAAGCTTTGTAGCCTACATAGCTGTAGTGCATGTACTATTACTGTAGCCACAATGCCTAGCTGTCAGTTGTCTAGTCTAAGAGCATACTGACCACTGAGGGTGAATCAGCTCTTTTATTATAATAAAATGAAGCAAATACAAGTCACTTAGTTCCTGCCAATGAATCAAATAAATACAGCAACATAGTTGGACATGCTCCATTCTGACTAGGAGTTTCAAACCGTCTTGTTTTTGAAGGAAGAAAAAAAAACCTCTAAACCCCCAGGGCTGTTTCTATTTCAGTAGAAGTGCAATATCCACTGACATTTACATTTTTGTCATTTTGCTGACGTAGTGGCCCAAAGCAAGTTGCACTGTTCAAATGCATAAAGCTGTTCTGGAGCAACCTGGGCTTGTAGGCTATTGTTTGGAAAGTGTGTCTAACATGAATAGCTACGACTCAAAGTACAGTGTTTACCAGATGTAACAGAAAGGTTTGCTATGATTTACTTTTTGTTGAGGGTACAGTTTCCTTGTAGGAAGCAAGCTTATAACACCACATTGCATATTTCTTTAAAGAGACAAGAGGGGAAAAAAACATAAATACTGAAAATGTCATCAAATTAACAACAATCACAAAAAGGAGAATAGTGTGGAAAGTTGTCCTTACTATTAAAAGTCTCTCAGCATCACCTGATAGCTTTAGTGCAGGATGTTGGTCATTTGAGGGTCGATATAGGCTCTAACTAATGGGTTATTCTCACGAAACAGCCACAAACCATAGCCATAAATATTTGAGTGTCATCATTATACACTGCAGATCAGTTAAGATTTTTGGGTTCCTATTTATCATAGTATTCGGTTCTGCTTATAATGCACATTTGTTTCTCATTACTAACATTTTTCTGATTTTATTAATGTAGCAAAAAAAAAAAGTTTTACTTGTAATCGTGTAAATGTTATTCTTGTAAACTATAAGAAAGTTAACCAAAACAAACTTTACAAGATAACTCAATGACCTTTGATGAGTTGTGCCAATGGGATAAAATAAAATAAAAACACATATTTTAAGAATTGTCTTTACAATACTTAGAACAACTTTAAATTAACACAGTCTTGGGTGCTCTGGTCAAATGACTCTTTGTTGAATGAAAAGAGGTGGACAATATCCTCTACAAGAAACAAGCAATTTTTTTTGTTACACGCCACAGTTAATGTTTTTGTTTGTTTGTTTGTTTGTTTGTTTTTGTTGCACAATATGAGGAACTTCTTTTTAAAGTATGTGAACACATGTTATTTGACCAGGAGTGAACATAAGACTGTAGATTCTAAAAAGAGAAAGAAATAAAACATTCTGACACATTTTCATTTCTGTCTGTGTATCGGTAATGAGAATTTGATCACTTGGAAAATGTTGCTAAATATGAATTTCCATTTAATCATTCAGATTCATTTGAGTTATAATTGTTTGTACAGATTTAAAAAAAGGCTGGCTCTGAGTACTTCAATGTTTCATGAGAATAACCCTAATGATAAATCACACTCTAAGCCCTAAACTGCATATTATACATTCTGACATACATTCTGGGATTTCTGTCAAATTCAAGTTTTAAATATAAGAGCTCTGATTCAGAAGCTCAGTAAAACAAGCTTCATAACATCACTACGCTATGCGCCTACAGAATACTGGACTGATATGATCTGCATACCCCTTGTGATTATGATATGCAGAGCTATGTACACATTTATTTATGTCAAGTAATTTTCATAAGTTACAGTTGAGAACAAATGAAGCCTCAGGACACTTGTGACATGCATAAAAAATAATTCCTGTCCACACTTTGGCACAAGGAAGCACCGTAAAAAAGCACACATACAAAAAAAAAGGATAAAATATGAAAATAAATTCACATAAACACACCATCAGTGCTCTGAGGAAAAGAACCCAATCAAGAGAGAAAAAAAAACAAACAAACAAGAACGAGGTGCAAATTTTAGCAAAGACCTTCAGAATAAGTGCTCAATGCTACATGAAGCCTGACAGGTCATGAGAAGGGGATTAAAGAATTAAGGTCCGCAATAATGGCAGCCTGCTTCCTTGTCACTGTGCTCAGCAGCCTCTGAGGCAGGGACGGACTGCCCAGATCCACCTGTGGGGGGAGACACACACTGGTCACAATGGTCACTGAGGAAATGTTATATTTACACTGAATCAATGAGGGTGAAGCAATTCGTTTTAATTAGCATGTTAAAATGCAGGTCACTCAGTTTCACTTAATGATTTATTATTAATTAGCTTTAAATGCTCAGTCCAAGCTCAACATACAGATTATACAAAAGAAAACTGATCACTTAAAATGAAAAATGTCACAATTTTTTTTTATTATTTGGTTGGGAGAAGGGGGTTTCTTCTAGCTTACTGTTCTTTCCCACCTTTCTCATGTCCAAATGCATAGCTGCATCCTCCCAATCGCTAGGACCTTAATCACATGAGTCCACCAGGCCTGAGAGGGTAATGGCTAGCATGTGCTTCTTCCGAGTCACAAGAAGGGAGCCACTGCATCTTATATCTGCCACTAATGCTATGCCATTAGACAGCTGACAACACTTGGTGGGGGACGTTAATTGTCCAATTCAATAACATCAACTGACAGACGCCCAAACTGACTAGCATAGCACTGAGTGAAATGTGGGTGGAGATAAACCCAGAAAGAGCGAGAAATTGACCTTGCCATCCTGATGATAAGACCAATACTTGCTACTGGGCTCCCCCTAGAGTTGGGAAGTATAATTTCCTTTTACACCACAGCGGTAAATACAAATCTCGCTTTGTGCTCCCCCTCATGGACAGCTGTACGCATGCATTTATTAGTAATCTGATCTAATAAAATTGATCTGATCATTTAAATCACGGCAGGATACACATCTCTGTGTTCTTCCAGGCCTCACTTTGGTAAGAAAAAGGCTTTTGGACCATACCGTATTTACAGTAGTCTCAAAGTACACATATTCAAGATCCCCAGGTACATTTTAAACACTTTCTGAATCGTAAAAAAAACAAACAAACAAAAAAAACTGTAGTCATGTCACCATGTGATGTATTTAGCTTGCTTGTCCTGTGGTGATTTTCCTGCTGTTCAGACGCAAGGATATTATGTAAAACTTTTATTACAGACATCCCCCTTGGGACCCCCCTAAATAATTAATTAATTGTTTGGAATTATTCAACAAGGTATCACGATTAGTCCCAAAATTCTTTCATTTTAATTAAAGGAAGCATGTTTCAAATGCTGTTTATGCAGTTTCGCCTCGTGCTGTATCAGACACAGGGTTCTACCTCTGTTCTACCCAGCAGTTTCCACAAAAGCAAACTCTTGATATAATCTCTCTCCACTCCAAGGGCTGGTTCTATTTTGGGGGTGCTGCGTGTTCACTGATTTACATTCTGCCGTTTTGCTGACACAGTGGCCCGAAGCCACCGAGTCAGCAAAATGATTGTCTGCTGAATACAGAAATGCAGCTGATAAGAGAATTATGGAGGTTAAGTATAGAAAGTTACCTGTAGCAGGTAGATAACTGTGACCACCTCTCGACCCTGGCGCTGGCTGGGCTGAAGGATCCAGGCACTGGGAAGCATCTCTCCTCGTACAGTGTCCACACTGGGCCGAGGCAGAGACTCCTCAAACACAGACTGCATAGCCAACACCCACATATCGTCCTGAAGGGGTAAGAGAGAGGGAGTTAACTGGTGCAAATAACATGAATGTGGTAAAGATGACTGCTCTGCTGAGTGTCTGCTAAGTGAAAAAGAAACGCAACGTATCGCAACACCAGAATGTCAAAGGGCAGATCTGTGTAATCCACAAAGCAGCATTTCGATTATTTAGCAGACAGCAGAGCAATTAAATGGAGAAAACTCACCTGTTTGGACTCAGTGCTCAGGCAACAGAAATCCCGCGGCTGTTTCAGCTGACAGTTGGACGGATCCGTCAACAGGTAGACTAGTGAAAGCAATAGAAGCATTAGCTACAATGTACAATGTGTTCTCCCTGCCCTTCACTATACAGACATTGATGTTGATGATGTTTTGTCACCTAATTGTGTGCTGTTGTCTAGCGGTCGAGTCCAGGCGGACTTTAGAGACTCGTTGTAGAGATGAGTCTTGGAGTGGTCTCGGATCAAACACCACAGATTGGCCAAGGGTCTGTCCAGCTCTACAGCCCCCAGAAAGCCATGAGCCGTTGGTCTTGAGCAGGGCCTGTGGAAAGTCTGGACACCTCGTTCCATTCCCTGATGCCTGGACAAATACAGGAATAAACCAAAGTTTATCTTTGAGATGCTGCATCTCTCCAGGTTGTACATATTTAAATGTAAATGTACTTCATTTCTAGGGATGGGATAGTATTAATATTAGTAGTAATATTATTAATAATATTATTAGTGTTTTTTTTATTTAATTTCTTGAATTTTACACTAATACTAATAACACTAACAGTACAGTACAGTGTACAGCATGGTATAGAAGCTAGAAAACACTCATTCATTAGTTATTTTTGAGGAGATTTAATACAAGGCAATTCACTTGTGTAAGGAAGAGAAAAGCGTTTCCAAAAGAAATTATGGGAGTAACAACAGACCAGAAAATGATGATACCGCAGTGCAGAAATGTGACAATATTGTATAGCATGTAGGGGTGTAAAAAAGTATCAAGATATATCAAATGTCTTGTTTCTCTTAAAAATGTGTGATGTGTTTAAACCCAGAGCGATAAAACTTTTTTTTACTCAAATTTTATGTAGATGGTGTTTTTTCTACTATGGGTTTTCCTTAAATCTAGGATATCACAATATATCATCTTCCTTACAGTATCGCAATAAATGTATTTGTAACCCCTGTATTGTGATACGCATCATATCACTACGTTCTTGCCAACACACAGCTCTATGAGCACGGCTATTCTGTTTCTTATAATATCTGACGCAGCTGTATTGTTTAAACATTCAGGTTTGCGAGAGAAAACTTTAAACCCACACTCCAATCTAGCAAATTCATGTCATGTGTTTTCTGACACCCCAGAGTCCAGACCTCAACATCATTGAATGTTTTTGGATTACACAGCTGATGGGAAGCTGAAAATGCTCTGACGTGTCAAGGCTCATTTATACTCCCTTTAAGTAAGAAAATTAAGACATCTGTTTCAAATGTCATAACAGTCACTACCCATATACTTTTATAAGTCTTTTTTATGTTGGCATGGATGTTAAATAAAACATCCACTAGAGTTCAGTGTCTCAAAACAACAGACATGGCCACAGTGGAGGAGGCTGTGATAATGTACTTACTACGTCGAAATGTTGTAAACGGCTGTAACTGGTGTAAAATGGTGACAGTTTGGCAGTAGTCATGTCTCACTTGAGCTACTGGCTACACTCCACCCAGTGGTACAGCTTCATTCCGTCCATATCCATAAACTTTCACAGATGAAATGAACGCAGAGTACGCACAGAAAGTTCTGTCCCTATCTGTGTCCGTATTTATCGTCATGCATAAATGAGCCTTTAGACTGAACTTGACAAGTGAACAAAATGTCATATCCACCCCATCTTTTAACTTTTTACAAAACACCAACCTCCAGCCACCCGCAGCCTTCCCTGCCAGCAGGTTCCTCAAGTCTCCAGCGGAAGCTAAATGAACCTGAGAGACGATAAAGTAAATCAAGCACAGGCTGAACACTTCGTTTCACACAATTCTTATGTAACACACTTGAAAACACTGTAAACACACACACACACACGCACACTCTACCTCGGATATAGCACTGGAGAGAGCGCAGTCTGCAATGTCCTGGTAGGACGTAGAAAGAGATGAGGGAGAGCCGAAGGAAAAGGTGCGCTGCCGTGTAGGGGGAGATGATGGCGAGGAGGAGGACTGAAGCTCATATCTAGAAGAGGAGGTCTCCAGGCGAACATCTGAAGAGAATTTCTGCTTAGATCAAATTCAGAATGCACTGCTATTGCTGCTGCTCCAAAGGTCAGCACTCACCTTGAGCAGAAAGCCATGCACGAGGTGTCTTTAAACTCTGTGGAGGAATCATGGGAGGTCGAGTCCTGACTCTCAATCCGGTCTCTGAGACTCCAGTGATCTGAGGAACATCAGGCCAAAAGAACAACATCTCTTAAAGTCCCTGTATTGCACTTCACCAATTACATTTTTTTTTACTAAATCTTTTATGAACCAGAAATAGTAGAAAATCATTTTCATATGACCTTCCAATTTTTGTTTATCCCTTAAAATAAAGCTTTTTGATTATTCACAGAGAGAGAGAGAGAGAGAGAGAGAGGCTTCTTTCCAGTAGGGTGTTAGTAGTGTTTAGTCATTTTTGCTCCAAATGACTATAGCAGACATAATGTGATATTGTAGCGAGCCATTTAACTAGCAAAATATATCATGTTCATTTTTATGTGTTCCTGAGCTACAATCAGTAAAAGGAATAAGTGGAACTGAGCAAGTCAGAGCACTGATTTGTGTTTAAACTCTACTAACAGAAGGACATTGTGTGTCTTCGGGAGAGTCGTGCAGTGGCTAATGCCAGCTGTGGTCTCTGTCTTCTACACAATGACCCTTAAATATATCAATCTGTCCCTCCTCATCTGGATGCACAACAAACAGCTATGGTGTACTGTCTTTTACCATAGGGCTAGACAGGTTTTCTAGGCTAGGTGCTACATTGTTAGTACCTATTATTTTTTTTCCATATTAGTTTATGGCTGGTTTGTGTCAGTAGCTGCAAAAGGCCAAATAGAAAATGTAGCCAGCTAGCCTAGCATTAGCTACCAGGTGGCTAAAATATCTGGGGTTGGATTCACAACAGTCTTCCTGAAAAAAAAAAAAAAAAACGAAGATAAACACTAAGAAATTAATAAAAATGTTCTTTAGACGCAATTCTTTATAAATGCAAGTTCTCCAATAGTCTCTATATATTCTTTTATATTACATTAAATATAAGGCTACTAAAAATTATATGAACTGGAATATGAAAGGAAAGATATGACAGAAAGGTCTGCTAAAAATGCTGTTTATAGGACTTTTGTATTAAATAGCCTTTGTTTTGATTGGCTACACATATTCAACAGCCTGGTCTGCAATAATGCACTAATCACTTCAACATGAAGCTAAAAACTGCTTTAGGCTGAATCGTTAGTTTCCATGTATGGACTGGAGAGGGAACCGTACATCAAACATTTCAACAATACCATCATACTACAGCACATTTCACATCCATACCTGTACTAATGGTGAGATTCCATCTTTCAGTAATGCTGCATTGCTGCTGTTGTAGCCAGATGTTGGTCCAGAGGATAGGCTGAGATTGGAACCAGTGCACAAGGTGCTGCTGCTGAAACGTGTGCGAAGCCTCAGGTCGTCCTACATCAGCAATAAAGTAAACATTAAAGAGATATTAATGTACATACCTCCACAATCTTAGTAATACTTAACACAATAAAAAAACAACTTCATCAGTATTTAACATGTTCCAGGATGACCAAAGACTGACACCAACACGCACTGCCCTAAAGGCAGCTATTGGTTGTTTGTGTGATGCATTCTAGCCACTCACCTTTACAGCCTGTGCGAGAGCCTGTTGCTGTAATCTCCTTTTCTCCTGCTCTGTCCTCTCACGAAGCCGCTCTCGTGCTCGGGCTATCTCTGTCCTCGCCTCCTCTCGCGCACGACTATAGTCACGCAGCAGGAACTCAATATCAGAGGGACACTGACCCCCTCTTCTAGTTGGATCAGGGACTCTGGAACGGAGATTATTTACTTATTTATCTATCAATCAATATAGCCATCTATCCATCAGAGCTGTTTAGCTGTCAATATTTTCATTAATGTAACATCAACTAGATCACTGAGAAAGCTGCATATTTCCAAGAACTAAGTTAGAGTACAAGTAATATCACAGAATGCCTTATATTTTACAAGTGACCAAACCCCATCAGAGTAAAGTATTGGGACACCTGCTCATTCATTGTTTCCTCGAAAAATCAAGGTAATTGAAAATAGTTTATCCCGCTTTTTGTTGAACTGTCCAGGGAAGGCTTTCTACTAGATTTTAGAGCATTGCTGTGAAGGTTTGATTGCATTCAGCAATAATAAAGTTAGTTAGGTCAGGATGTTAGATGATCACCACCCCACCTCATCCCCAACTCCCCAATTCCTCCCAAAACGTATTGGATGGAGCACCATCATTCCAGAGAACAGTTTCAGCTCAATGCTGGGGGGATCCATTCTTTATAACCCTCTAGCACATTAGGTATTGGCATTAGGCATGATGCCAATAGGTTCATGTTTATCTGCTCCAGAGAGTCCTATTGGCAGTAATTCTCTACAGACACTAGAAAAACCGCTTGTGTGTGCACGCAAATTTGCACATCAATGTCAGCAATGGGCACAACTTAAAGTAGCTAAATGCAAGAAGGGGTGTCCAAAAACATACATATAATGGACATATAATGTAACTTGACAAAAAGGGTTTCATATTGTTTATCACTGAACTTCAAAATTCTTCACTGAACTTCATCAAAATTCAATAATGAATAAAAAACATCTAAATATGTTTTGTTATGTAGAACATAATGCAGATTTACATCTGTGAGATAATGTCAAAAATATACTAATAGAATATATGAAATTAGGGCTCACAGGAGGGGAAAGGGACTGACAGTTATTCACCTGCTCATCTCCACTACTTCTTGGCGGAGCTGTTGCAGATACTCCATTCGTCGGCTTGGCAGATCTGAGCGTCTTTGAGACTTCTCCGTCTCATGACTTGATGAGTTCGGGTGCTTGCTGGGGCTGAGGCTTCGAGCCCGGCGGCACTTTTGAAGTTGAGTTTGTCTTTCCTTCTTCAGGTTATCAATACTCCTCCTGTGCCTGAGGAAGAGAAGAATATATTATGATATATATAGATATATAATAGCTCATATTTATTTTTAATAAGTTAATAAAAACAATTAATAATACATTTTGACTAACTGTTTAAATATGTTAAAACAGGCTTTCATGAGGTGCCCTAACTTTTTCACATGACTGTATATAGCACAAGTCATGAACAGTCATGGTCAGTGATAAACGTTTTCTGAAACTGTAAGATTTCAGTAAGATTTACAAATTGTCTTATAAAACACACCTGTCATAGAGCTGCTGTTTGGTGGAGATGGCAGACTCCTCTCTGGGACTGGACTGCAGCATCTTTAGCAGAGTGTCTGTCTCTCCTAGGCCATAATGTAACTTGGCCTCTGTCAGCTCCACACTTAGCTGTTGAGGACTCAAGTCCAGACACACTGAGGCCAACACCTGCTCCCGTTCCTTCCGCAGTCTCTCAATTTCCCTCGTCCTTCTATCGGCCCCTTCTAGTTCAGGCCTAGACTCTGCCAATGGTGGCTGATGACCTTCTGGAGATTTGTTCATGATTGGATTGCGCTTATTAGTGAACAAGGTTGACTGTTGATTGATGCCTGACCAGTTGGTAAACTTGTTGTGCATTGGCAGGGCTTCAGGGACCCATTGGTCCTCTTTGAGAGGACTGGTTTCAGTGAGTGGGTTGACACTGAGCAATATGTCTGTATTGCACTCGCTCGGAGCCAGTGACACCACATCTTCGTCTTGGTAGTGGAGATTGCTTTGGCTGAAATCACCCCAGCACTTCACTGAATCTCGAGAGAGTCTGTGGTTATGTTGTAGTACACTGCTCTCATAGCTTCGACCGATTGGTGTTGAGGACTGCAATATTTTTCGGCTACTATCCTCCCGCTGCCTGTGTTTAACTGAAGAAGAGTGACTAGGAGATGGGGGATAGCGCAAAAAAATGGACTGACTCGCTTCTTGAGTGGGGACTCCATGAAGGAATTTCTTTTTTTCAGTTTGAACACATCTACCAGGTAAGGATGTGCTCTCTGTGGAGTATATGTCAGATCCATCTCCATTTGAGCAATCAAGGTCACTAAAGTTTTCACGAGACACTGATGAAACTGATCTGTTCTCACACACCTTTTCTTTCTGATAAATGCTAAAGTCGTTCCTCTGATGCCGTCCTTCAGTTTCAGTGGTTGGCAACAGTTGTTTGCTTTCAAGAGGACTTTTGAAGGTCCTTAAGACTTGTTTCTCAGTGGTGCTTTGCATTTTAGTTGTCCTGTGATTTGATAAGCACTGAGCAGGCTTCGTCTTCCCTTTCTGAGAGCAATTCGACACCTCCACAGTGAGAATAGGTGAAGAGGCACGGTCCATTAACAATACCCGTTTATCAGGGCAAATCTTTGGCTTTGGTTTCATCTGATATGCCTGGTTCTCCCTAGCCAACCCATCAGAAGGGCATTTGCTGTGAGCACAAACTCCAAAGCAGCTGGAAGGCAGCTTACTAGGCGTCTGATCTACAGAGTCAATAGTTAAGGCCTTGTGGTCAGGATAATGGTGATTTGGTGCCACAGTCTCTAGGGAGAGTACCTTGGAAGCTGAAACCTCTAACTTTCTACCCAGTTGCTCAGAGGTGGGCAAACCTTCAGGACGCAAGTCAGGCATACTTCGAATAGTTTCAAAGCTCTGCCTACCTTCGCACGGATCCCTAAAACACTTGACGCCATCTTGCTGGGAATCGCTGCAAACATCTGAGCCAATCACTTTGACGATTACGTTGACCTCATGAGCTTTGGGTTTCTGCACAGATGGGCTTTTAGGGAGAACTTTGCTCTGCTTCACTAGCACTGAAGCTTCAGTCTGGATACCAATATCTACAGTAGTCTGAGTAGAGCCATCTCTCTTACACTGCTTTCCAGAGTGGACCTTTGAAACTTTACTGCGATTTCTTTGAGGATGCTCATATTTTAGGGAACTCCTGTCCACTGTTCTCATACACTGGATGTTCCCCAGAAGGTCTGATGTGTTGAGAATCAACTCTGAGAGATGTTCAGACATATTCTGCAGACTCGCCCAGGTGGTTGATGTTCCATGTGCTGGTTTGGAAACAGGAACCTGAGTGTTGCTTCTCCGGTGTCTACTTTTCGTCAGATTCTCATTACACAAGACTGTCTGTGTGCCATGGTCACATTTTCTTAAACCCTGATTCTCACTTTCTGGTGTTTCTTGTTCAGATGAGTAAACTAGTACTATTTCATCAACTTGGCCTGAGCTATTGCCTAAGTCTGAGGTATTGTTGAAAGAGTCACAGCTTGAAGCTGCTACGGTTTTGTCGCTGGAGACAAAGGAGGTACTACATGCTTCCTTCAGCTGGGAGTCTGTGGAAATATGCTCTTTGGAATCTTCAACACTGCTTAATGTGCTAGAAAGCCCTTTCTGGACTGCATAAGTGCTCAGATGGGAATTAAAAGGAGAATTCTGGATATTTAGCCCATTGTCCACACTGCAACATCTGGTAATGCGCTTGTCACCACTTTCCAGCTGGGAAAGCTGGCTGGATATGTTGACAGCACTTCCAAATATTTGATTTTTGGGCATAACTTTTAGCACGTCATCACTTTTCCTTGCATGAATAAATGGGTTGATGTCACTTGAAGCAAAATGCAGGGTAGGTTCTCGACTTTGCATAGAATTCTTCTCAAATGGCTGTGATCTTTCAGGCTTAATTTCAGGTGTAAGACATTTACAACAGTTCCTGGTTACATTCAGTATTTCTTCATCCCTTAACAAACCATCTTGAGCTGAACATATTTCTGCTGTAAGATGAGACTGTCTCTGTGTCAGACTACTCTGCATTTCTGCTCCATCAGTGGCGTCACCACAATTTTCTGTTGGTTTTGACTCCACTGGTCTTGGACTAATAACTGAAGGTAAGGACATATGTTGTTGACTGGGTGAGAGAGTTCCTGCTCTGTTCTGAGCAACTACATATGATCTTCCAAAAGCAGTGGCTGGTTTGACTCGAGTGGCTGTGCTGCACTGATGGACTCTGGTTCTGGCAATCTCATCGAAAGATGAATCGGGTGTTGAGTCCGTAGATGAACTTGGAGGGGCTGTAAAATGGGCTCTCCTGTACTTCTTTGGCTTTGCTCTCTGCCGTTCATCATTATTACTGCAAGAAGTCAATCTTGCACTAATCGGTTTTGTGTGATCTTCCCCTCCAGCTGCCTTTTCAGTGAATTCAATTTTGTGCTCATGATGTTCCTTTGGGTGTGTATTTAATGGCCTAGTTTTCTTAGCAGTCACTAAAGATTTGGGGTCAGGTTTATTTGCTCCACTCATGTCGGTCTGTTTTCCTTCTTTGCTTGAAACTGTAGAGTCAAAGTGGATTGCTGACTCTCCACATTGCAGGCTGTTCGCATGCTTTAGCGTCTCTTCACCTTGAATATTCTTGGACTCTCCCTGAATCTTGTCTTTATGATACTTGTGGTCATCTTCACAGACTGACTGATCTTCTGGTTGAGGACTGTCATAAACTGTCCTATTCGTCATAGCCTTTTGCATGATGTATACCTGATCATCTCTTTGTGGCAGTGAGGTACAGGATGTCAGCAGAACCTTGGCTTGATGGCTGGCTTCATAAAAGGTGGTCTGTGTGATCAATTCTCCAGGACAGGTGAGATCTACAGGTTTGTTGTCTTGGTCATTGCTATTAGGAATGCTGCAAGATGTGTTTGTGGTCTTTTCAATACTAGGTTGATCTTGGGCATTTACAACCTGTCTAATTCTGTCTAAGGGAACACATACTTGATGATGTGCCTGCTTGTTAAATGGTCTAGAATCCGAGGTCTGGTGAATATCGGAATTAACCAAGCATTTACTTTCAAACTGAATCTTTGACTCACTACGGACATCCCTGTCCTGCAGAAAATCAACAGTCATATCTCCTTTGCTAACCTTCACAGATGTACGGTTATCCACCTCATTAGACATTTCTGAAGCAATGCAATCCTTCACATGATGCAAGACCAGAAAAGTGCCACTTTCTTTCTGTGAATCTGAGACCTCTGAAAAGTTGCTTCCTGCTGGAGAAAGTTCTAGCCTCCCTTGTATGCAAGATGCTACACCACCTCCACAGTCTTCAGTCTTTACAGAGGTACTTGCAGGAGTGAAATTCTGACAAGCTTTGTTGATGGCTGTAGAATCGGATTTCCTCAGCTCACACTCATCAACTTGTTCAGCTTTTGTAATGTTAGTATAACTGAAATGTTCAGAGTGTGGAGTATCTTCGGGACCCTGTATATGAGTGGGTGTGACCACTGTACCATTTCGATAGCCAGTGTTTAAGCAATCAAGATGATCATCAGTTGGTACACACGGGCCACTGCAATCTACAGTATAATGCTCCACTGACTGACAAAAACCATTACTGATGAGTTCACTTTCTGGGTGGTGTAATAACATTTCTTTTGTTGTGGAGGAACATTTGATGAAACATTCCCCTTGAAGACAGCCACTTGCCTTGTTCACTTTGGGGCTGTTATCAATAGGCTCCGTCACACATGGCTGTATTTGTGAACCTTCTAATGAAACTTCAGGAATGTTAAGGCAATCCAAGCTAGAGATTGTTGAGGATATTGTTCTGCATGCCTCTGATTCTCCATTACCTTCTTCAACCCCATCCACGTTGAAGGACATATTGAGATGTTCTTTCACCACTTCTGAGATCTTCTCATTTATTGAGAGACCAATAGTTTGAAACTTTCTCTCTTCAAGAAGCTTTCCTCGGTCAATGACTTCCAACTTCTCTACACTGATTGGATCATTTCCTTGCAAAAAATGGCTGGATTTCTGATTTTGTTCAGGGCCTGTGATCCATGGTCTGTCATCAGCTGTATAGCTGAGAGAAGAATTACTGCTATTTTGGCTCCTGATGTCTTCATCCTTTGCAGGTGATTTAGAACTGTCCTCAAAGTTTCCATTTCTGCAGTCACTGGAGAAACTGACCGGCATCTCTTTTTCTACTAGTGACACGTTTCTTGTGTTGCTGACTCGGTCAGGCTTCACCGACTCATTATCTCCTATAACAGCAGAACTACTTAGAGCAAAGGTTTCCATGCAACATTTTTCAGTATTTTTGAAATTGGCTAATGATACATCATGAGAATCACTGCTCCCTTTTCCTGACTGCTTAAATTGTGAATTAACAGGCTCAGGCTCAGGTTCTGGCTGAACACAACAGTGTTTTGATGCATCAGCTGCTTCAATAGGAATCTGGGACATCATATTTGTTTTAAAAGTGCAATCTTTGGTATCTCTTGCATCATAGGACTCTGTACACTTTTCTGCGAGGGACAAATCAGTCATTTCTTGATACTGCAAGGTTTTTCTATCATCCACAGCCTTTTCTCCATGGCTAACCAGGTTCTGGAGTTTGCTTTGACACTCATTTGAAATTTCTGTTTCTAAAGTCTGTATTACTGATTGATTGAGGTCCTCACTGAAAGTCATAAAGAACTGGTTCTTAGTATTTCTTAAAATAGCTGAAGTTTGAGAGTTTCTATCAGAATAAAGAATTTCTAAAGATGCTAGATGTCCATCATACTTTGAGATGGCAGAAGGGCCACTGGCAAGCTGAGAAGCCTCAAATCGTTCTGTACTTTGTGTTTCTTGTTTTAACTGTGTAAAGTGCTCTTGTGTTGCATATCTGTCATTAAACATGTTCTGCATGTCCTTATCAGTAGCTTTATCAGAGGTGCATCTTGAAGAGCCTGGAACTCCACTATTTGTGGAAGTAGCACTGACCACTGCAACATCCTCACTATTCCAGTCCAAAAGCCCTGCTTCTGGTGGAACTTCAATATTAGTGATTAACGTATCTTTTTCATGAGCATCTGTAGAAGCACTTGGACATAGACTGCTCTCCATGGTCTTAGTGATGCAAGGCTCTCCTGTAGAATACCGTCCAGTGCTCTCATACAATAGGGTATGTTCATGTGTGGAACGAGGTGTAGAGTCTGAATCACTCCAACTGTTATCTAAGTTTGTTTCCATTTCAGAAGACGCATGACTCTGTTCCTCAAGTGTGTCACCTTGTCCCTCTGTAGAATCAGAGCGAGATGATCTTTGTCCATTCATTGTACCACACAGATCCAGACTAGCTGGGCTTTGGCTGCTTCTCTTCTCTGGTGGCTTGTGTAGTGCCTGTTTCAACAAGCCCTCTGACACTCTGAGGCTTCGGGGACTATCAGCTGCATCTGTGGAGGACCACGCATCGGTAAGGGCAAGTAAGTTCTCTCGCTCTTTGACGCTGGTGTCACTTGAAGGTCTGGATTCATACACTAGGTCTGAGCAGGGTGGTAGCTCTTTAGCTACTTGAGACTCGTTTAGTCTTCCAGGTTTAGGACTACCACGTAGGCTCCAAAAAACTTCTGCAGGCATTTCTTTGGATTTCTCCATTTTTACTGTAGTGGTGATTGATTGAGAACTGAATGAAGGCTGGAAACTATGACTCAGAGAATGACTGGGTGTAAGCGCTGGCCTTGCAGTAATGTGTTTACCACTACTCTCCATGACAAGAGAGTCCTTAGACATCTGACTGTCCTCACTTTCTGCCTCGCTTGGCTCGCACTCCTCCTGCTGAAGCTGCTCTGCCAAAGCTGTGGCGTAAGCTGAGGAGAGCGAATCCATTGAGAAAAGGCTGTCACAATCTGAAGAGCCATCAGTTTCTTCTTTAACATCATTCTCTACACATCCAGTCAGCCCTTGCTGCATCCTAACCCATTTTTTTGTTTTATTAGTCAGGGCCTCAGCACTGTGCCAACGTCTCTGCTTCTTGTCTTTTATTGAGGTAAGGCGCTCCAGACCTTCACAAGACACTGTTGCTTTAATAGGGTACTTCAACTCATTTGTCTCTCTGTCTCCCACGACTTTATCCCTATCTCTGTCCCCAGCAAATTGAGCTTTTGCTCTGCTAGCAGGCTTAGCACCTCTGCCACCTCGCATTCCTAAAGGAGGCTTCCGAAACACCCTCGATAAGGCTGTCTTTATCCCAGAGCCAACTGATCTGGAAAGTGCTTTGCGGATTGACTCCAGGCCCTTACTTCCACCATACTTGCCTCCCTTGGACGAGCCTTTTGGTGAACTGGATTGTTTTATTATTGGTAGTACCTTTTTGGTCTCTCTATTGTTTGAGTCCAGTGCAGATTGTGAGGATACATGGTGATCTCCTGTATGGTTCGCGACTGATGATTCAGGTTCAGATGCAGCAGAAGGTCCATCCTTCTTCTGTGAGACTTTGAGGTTCTCAGAGGATCCTACCCTACTTGAGGTCTCCTGCCTATATCTTGAGGGCATAGTGTTGGAGCGGGATCGAGTCTTTTGATCAGGCAGACATTCATCAGATAGCCATTTCCTGGGGCAAATAAAGCCAGAGAGTGATGATGTGGACTCTGATGATCTGTTCCTCCTAAGAAACTGGCTGTTAGAACAAAAGAAGAGGACATAGTTCAATTAATTACTCAATAAACACATCTCTATACAGGTCTTATCTCATTTTGGCACAATGGCCTTTACTTACCTGAAAATGGGTGTGTGCTGAGGGTAAAGTCGAGACAAAAGCTCGGCAGAAAAAGAATGTCTCCGCAAGACAACAGGGCGACCTCTGCACTTTGAAGGTGACCCCAACTCGGGGGATGAGGGCCCTTCCACTCCAAGAGGAAAGGCATTCTCTAATCTCTGAAGTTCTCGCTTTGCCTCCAGCAGATGTCTCTTGCGAGCAATTCTCTCCAGCTGGTAGTGCAGCCTTTTGCGCCGAACACGGTTCTCGGCTCTTCGCAGTGCATGGTGTCTCAGGAGCTCCTCTTGCACAACCTGTTTCCTAACTCCCACGATCAGTGATAGACTCACTGTTTCTACATCACCCCTGTCCAAAGGTTTCTGACCAGCATCAGTCAATACAGGCAGAGGAAGGAGATCAGTCTGCACTGCTGACTCCAGTGTTCCCTTCTCCCTGATAGCAGCAAGACGCTGCTTTTCTTGCAAGATCCACTGCTCAACTGTGAGGCAAAGAGAAGACATAGTTCCACCCTTTGCATAAAAAGTTAATATGGCTAATAGTTTAATGCAGTGATTTGACAGGAGGTCATATAAAAAAATCAACTTTAGTTCCTAATGTAAAATTAATGTGCCATTAAAAGAGGCGTTGCTCAGCTGTGGTGTTTATTATTCACATGACAAAAGAAAAGCAATGATGAAATTAACTAATTAATCTCTGATTTCTATAAACCAGACACAATTTGCACTGGCCATATTTTCTCAAAATGATCAAATATATTTGACATTGCAATATTATGCTTTGCAATTAGGACAACCTTTACTGTACATAAAATTAGAGGACTCACTCTCTGAGTGTTGCTGACGGAGATGGGCCTGTTCTCTTTCTAGCTCTTTCTCAGTTCGTCTCTGTTCCACCTGGATCTCCTCCCGCAGGCACTCCACGTAACGCTGCTGTTCCTCCAGCTGCTGTCTGGGAGTCGAACCGTCACTGAGCTCCTGACCACCAGTTCCCACCGTCCTAAACAATAAGAAAAACATAGTGCACAGAAATATACAGAAATCTATTTGCTAATATATTAAATGTAACAGACTCTAGTAGGCAAATACCATACTAAAATACAACATACTATTGCCCTATTTTTCTAAGAGAAATAGCAGAAAATCTATTAAACTATTTAAAAAGTGCCAGTATAAGAAGACAACTGGCTGACTGCCTCAGTCAATGAGGCTTACCTACATTCTGCATCCTTCCGTTACCAAGTAACCCTGAGTAACTCTTAGGAAAACAAGATAATAGTTCTCTAGAGAGCTCATTATTGGTCCAACACTTCCAGTCACTAGCACCACAACCTCGAACCATGTGATTAAACATTTGTGCAAGTATTACTGATGCAGAATCTTCTCTGACATTCTTGCAGATATCTCACAAAACAAATGTACTGTAGATGAAATATTACACAGAAGTTACCTCGAGATAGGGGTGAAGGAGTTAGGCTCATTGGGGCCACAAAGTAGACCTGCTTCACTAGTCTGTAAAAACAAGATTTGGCATTTTCATCGTCTCTGTATAGATTTTGATTGTATTGTTTTGATCAATAAATGAATGAAATGCTGTATTATAATTTAACAAACACATTCCTGTTAATACCAGCAGGTGGCATTGTGATAAAGATACACTATGTGGACAAAAATACTGGAACCTCTAACATCAGGTATGGAACTGTGCTTGTTGAGTCAGTTGAAGACTTCACTATGTACTTGTTGCAATGATGGCTTTCTACTACAGTACCCTGCTCAGACAGACAAGCAGTGTACCCCAATACTTTTGTCCATACAGTGCATATTTGTGTGTTTCTGAACCTAGCAGCTCTAGAATCTATACCTGTATCTACATATATATCCATCCATATCCTATATCCATAGCTATACATTTATGGAGAATACAATACCCGTCTCCTTTCTCTCAGAACTGCAGCCTCTGCAGGGTGGTTGAACCGGAACTTGTGGACTCCTCCTAATGTTATCACTGCACCTTGAAAACGAACCGGACCATAAAACAATAAGGTTTTATTCCATGTAAGTACAGACATACCCCACTGTACTTTATTACTACTTTGCGACTTGGGAGTCGCATCTAAGGCTTTTTAAGCGCAAGCTGCAAGCAATGGTTCTTTTTACCTTGTGCAAGTCTACAGTGTTCAGTGACCACTCTGTCGTTGACCACACAGACACTGTGTGGGAGAGGTCTGAGGAGGACCACTCCGTTCCGATTCTCAACTTCACACACTGAACCCTCTGGCAGAACTGGGACAATGCAAAGTCACAGGTTAAACAAATCCATCAACTTCTGAAAGTCAAATGAATATATAGAGCTTCACTGCTATTCAAATGTTTGAAAGGCCTTGCTATGTCGAGTTCAACATGATTAATACTATGATATGACCATGTTTTTATATGGATAGTAATTTTATAAAAACTTTATTATGGACGCTCTACATCCGCTCTACACCAGTAAGTAAAATCAGAATTATTACAATTCTGGGTAAGGGTCATGTATGCAGGTGTTAAAGTAAAGCTATTACTATTCATATCATTCATCACTTTAGACATGTGAGGCACTGCAAATTGTACTAAACCTTAATTCTTGTTATTATACAACACACTACCATCTAAAGACCTACTGCAAATTTCCTAACCCTTTTTGTATATTTCCCTGTAATTACATTTATATTGTAAGCCTTTGAACAGTAGTGTATAATATAAAATAAACAAGCCCTACCTATATGGGGTTCCTCTCCATTCTGTTCATGAGGTCCAATTCTGGTGACCCCTTCCTGTAGCACACAGAAGAGCAAGGGTTGATGAGAACATTTCAGAGAAGTGCACGGTTGGCCGTGCCCAAAACAAACACATGCTTCATAACTACCTTGACGATAATCTTACAGGCTCTGTTTATTTGCTCAGAGCTCCGGTGCAAATCGCACCTCAAAGGCATGCTTTCAATGAGGTATCAGGAGCTTGCTTATGTAAGTCCGGACGCACTGCGGGCACCGACTCGTTCTTGGGGGCTTTAACTTTTAGCACATGGAAAAACGCCCGAGCAGCAGAGCCTGGGGCCACTTTTGTCTTCAGGACCGGCCCTCACTGAGCTTGCAGAAACCTACCAACAAGCCTCAAAGCCTTAGTAAAGCCAAGCAGAAAAGCCTGAGTAAAGCTGCCCAGGCTCTGCACTGCTAAACACACACAGCATGAAAGTGGAAAGAGAGAGAAAGAAAACTCAAAAGGGATTAACCAGCTGCACACAACCAGAGCTGCTTTACCTGCCCACGGAGAGCACCTCAAAGAGCTTTGCAGAGAGAGCAGGAAAGGAAAGCAGGGAAAAGCAGGGAAAACATAAGCAACATGTAGTTAGAAAGCAGAAATCAGAAGAAATGTGTGGATCATAACACATGCATATACCTGTATATTTAATATTTCTTTAAACTTATTAAAACAAGCAAGACATAATAGACACAATACTGTGCAAAAGTCTTAGGCAGTCACCAAAACTGTTCAGCTAATTATCTGAGCAGTGAACGGGTTGGTGTAGCATAGTGGGTAGCAGCATTGTCTTCCCTGTGGCAGACCAGTGTTCATTTCCCTAGCAAGCACACCAAGCCAACAGTAAGAGTTCCTGGACAAAACTCCTAACTCTACAAAAGCCAAATGCCATGAACGTAAGTGTGTTTTTGCCAGTAAAACACCACATAACATCAGAACGAACACTATAGTATATGCTTACACTATATGTCCAAAAGTCTGTAGACACAAACTTTGCTTTTGAAATCAAGAGTTATGACAGGGAGCATGTCTTCCCCTTGCTGCTGTAACAGCCTCTCCTCGAGATTTTGGAACATTGCTGTGAGAATTCGAAGGCATTTGGCCATGAGAGCATTAGTGAGGTTCTATGGCGATTAAACAAGATGTGCATGTGCAACCAAATGCCTGGGTCAGTAATGGGAACCCCATAAAGCAACCAAACTCACTCACTGAAAGGAGTTTCTGGATACTTTTGCGCGTATACTGTATGTTGGTTGGAAGAGCACAGAAGAACACATGTTTGGTTCCTGACTTCTCTGTGAGCTCCAGATACTATATGGATCTGTTCAGTTCCATCAGTTGCTCATTTGATTTGCATTAAGCTCTTGGACTGTAGATTCTCATTATTCAGTTATAAATCCTAGTTCAGAAAGTACTGTTGGATATTATGTAACTGTTTGATTTAGCATATGTTGTGGAGTCCCACCAGGTCCTAATGATGACAGTATTGTAGTTAGAAACGTAAAGCAGTATAGGCTTACATACAGGATCTAAGGGGTGAAGGAGGGATTTATTAGATAAGTATTGCAATGTAACTGTATATACTAGACTTCTGTATATACTAGTATATACTAAACTTCTGCCATGTTTTTGGAACCTCTTGCCATTGAAGTACAATACAATCACTCGACTTGTAAGGATTGACCAGATCAGTACCCGCAGGTGGTAGATCCTCACTCCTGTACTCAGCACGTCGGACTCCAGAGCGATTAGATGGGGCAGCAGAGAATGTATCTGAACTCCTGCTCTGTCCTGGTTAATATCCACGCTGTACTCCTCCAGCAGTGACCGCTTGTGTCGCCAACTCTCTGACCAGTCTTTAGTCAGCTGCTCCACCTGGAGGAAGACAGCAAAGATAGGGTTGTTGAGATATGGAAGCAGGACGGCTTTCTGTTATGTACCTTGAAAGAAGTAGCAAACAGACCTTCAGTTCATTCTGGAGCACTATATCAGAAAAGCTGTTATCTCTCTCATCACTCAGCGAGGGGCTTGGGTTCCTCTGCTATGGACACAGCAAATAAACAGTCAACACTTAGCAAAACCACCATTTGTATGAGCATTGGTTTATGTTATACTTGCTTATATACACCACTTTATTAGAAACACCAGCCTTGTTGGTCCACATGCTGTATAGGCAGTTTGTTGTAAGGCATATAAGACATGCTTGCTGCCTACTCAGATAGGATTCTGAGGCAGAAAGGCACCCAGTCATGTCTGAATCGAAGTAAGTAATCTAGACTTGGGAGAAAATGCTAACAGCTACTGACAACACAGCTAAGTGCTCATATCTAGCATTGGGCTGTCGATACCCTTGCAAGGCCAGGATGTATTGTTTCCTTTGTGATTTGAGTGCAGAGGCCTTCATCACTACACTGCCTTCTAAAACATTGACTTGTGAGACAAAGTGGGCACCAAGGCATCAAGTCTACTTGATCAAGGCTACTTCCAGCCTGGGAAGTATTTCCAAGGTCTGCTCCTTCGAAAAGAAACTGGACTATTAATCAGAAAGGAAACTCAAAAGGGCCACAAAAGTAAGCCTAACCCAGGGAAATAAGTAAATGTTAGTTAAAAGTTAACCCCAGCCGACTAGCTATAGTCTCTTCAGCTAGCTAACCACACAACACACAGAGAGGACACTGAGAAGACAGCAACACTATCCAGTAAGACTATGAAATAATTACAAAAAACATTTTCATTATGTTCTTGTTACAGTGCTTAAAACAAGGCATAAATGCTACGTTTTGCCATTACTCACATAACTGAAAGGTATCAATGAAAACCAAGCATCACTTAAAATTTCTCTGAAAAGGCTGTTTCCAGGCTACTGATGTGCAGCGTATAGAGTGGACCTACAAATCAAATGGACCTCATAAGAAAGAGGAAGTATTGACTAGGTAGGTGTTTTTATTAAAGAGAATGGTAAGTGTAATACCATTGAGAAGTTCAGCAGCATGCTCTTCAGCCGATCAACCTCCTCCCGAAGCTCCCTGATCAGTCTAACATTGGCGTCCTAGGAGCAATAAAGGCATCTAATAGTTGAAGACTGTATCATCAACAAATGGCAGCAATCAGAATTAGACAATTCATGTACAGCTGTGCAGCCATACACAAACCCACCTCATTGACTCTCGGCTTGTTGACGATGTTCCTGGCATGAGCTGCATAGCGAAGAGTGCTGAGAGTTTCATTATAGCTGCTACAAGAAGGGGATATAGCTGCAGGAAATATACCAACATAAAATCACTGACTGCAAATTACTTAGACTCCATAGAAGTAATACATACAATTATTACATAAAATGATAAACAGCTCAGTTAACTCTAGGATTCTAAGGTTTTACCCAGACTCACTTGCAATCATTATGGTTTTCGAGTTGCCCCCCAGGCTGTCTTTAAGCAGCCAGGTGAGCACAGAGTCCCTGTAGGGGATGAAGCAGTGCCTGCGGCCACTGCTGGACAGCGAGCTGGAGTGACTGCCCACAGTACTGCCCTCCCCCTCACTCAGCATGCTGTTGATGCTCTGACTGCTGCTGCACATCTGAGAGTTCTGGGCTGGAGGAGGATACAGATAAGAGAGTGAGGGGCAGGTGGAAGAACGAACAAAAAGAAAAAGTACAGGGAGAAATGTTGCTGCATTTTCCGTACCGAGAGCTGAAATGACAATGCCCAGAGTCACCAGAGACTTGTTGATATTGGCTCCTTCAGTGATGCGGTCTCTGCAGTAGTGAGGGTCCGCTCTCTCACTGACAGATGAAAAAAATAAAGACACAACAAAGTGTAAGTGCTAATAGCCAGACAGTTCCACTAGGGGGCAACCTAAACAGTCACTGAAGTTGAAAGCATATGAGCTTAAACAGCTAATAATCAGGTTATGGTCAAGTGGAGGCACTTCAGTATCACTTCAGCAGCAGTTTAATACAGAAGGGGTGGAAAAACCTTTGTGTGGTGGATGCAAAATCACTCACCTGCCAGCCAGGTCTACCAGGTTGATCTTGCTTACTATTTCAGAAGGGAGGTTATTCTCTAAAATAGCCTAAAAACAGCACACAAAAGAATAGCTGTTAGAAATGTAGGTGAATTGGTTACTTTCAATAATTTTTAATAATTTTTAATAGTTTAATAGTAGCAACATTCAAAACACTAGTTAGGACAGAAATCAAATGCATACATTTAATCAATCAGGCAGAATGTCTGGTGTCTGATGTTGCACTGGAGCTACAAAGCTAATGTAGCTAATACATAAAAGCTTATAGCCTACAGGATAGCATCATACAAACTACATGCCTACATCATGACATGCAATACTGTGCAGAGATTTTAGACACTGAAGCACATTATTTAAAACCATTCATTTTGGAAATAAGAGTGTTTGCTTGTAAAACACAAGACGACATTAGAACACATTAGAACACATTCTATTACCAAGAAATAGCCCCACCAGTTTGTATAGAAGTCCCCTGCAGTTAATGAATAATACACCTTAGTGTGTAATAAGCCTTGCTGCATTAAGGGGTTAAAGTAGTTGAGATCTTGTGAGCTAGTTTAAAGAGCAATGTTTGGTGTCAGACTTCTCTCCGCATGGATGTGTTCAATTCCATCACCAGCTCACATCATTAAGTGATACTGTCATATTGATTTAGCAAAACAGGCGTTGGATGATTACTATAAATATTACGTGGGGATGTGGGTGTTTTAATAAATACAGTGTTGAACATAAAAATGAGCTTTTTAATTCTTAGTTTCATAGGTGCCTAGAACTGTGTCTCAAACTATGTCAAATTGTTGGGTAATAGACTTGCTTTTGTGGCTTCTGACACTGTATGACATGCTGTTATCTACACAAATGGCAATATTCCGATATTATGTTGTGCAATACTGTATTGAATACTGTATTGACTGTATTGACCACCATATAGATTTTTAATTAATAGACTAGATGCAAAAATAGTTGGGAGATAGAGGTTCAGTTTGTGCTGTGTTTACCCTCAAGGGCTAGATAACCCACTGTTCTGATTGTATAAAAAGTAAACTTTTCTTTTACTCTGATTTAATGCAGATGGTGGCGTGTTTTTATACCATTTAAAAAAATGATAAAAAAATGACAATATATCATCTTGATAACAGTATCGCAATATATCACAATACATATTGTATCGCTAGGTTCTTACCAATACATAGCCCTAATGATTTAGGCAGGGATAGACGTTGGTGGCTAGAACCTATCAATACTTGCCTTTATTAGCCTCATAGCTCCATTGCAAAACTAAAAAAGCAAATCTGCTTGGTATTTTGGAGCATTTGTATTGGTCCACTTGCCATGACTTTGATACAAAGTAAAGAACTACTGCCAGATTCACATTATGTCAAAAAAATTAAAACAGCAACAAATGGAGAGCCAATTTTTTGCATGGCAGTAATGAAATACTGCACATTACAGTATTGCCTATGGACCACATTTGGTGTAGGAAATATGATGAGCAGGCATTATGTGTGTGGTAAAATAAGATTTTACTGATCACAGGACGGATAAATTTGGAAACAGGGTAATGGCAATGCCGGCGTGAGCTCAGCTGGTGCTGTTTAGTGGTCGTGTGATTGGGACCTGTGTGTACTGGATGCTGAAGATGGCGTGCGAGCGGCTGCTGGCGTCATGAACGTGCGTGGCTGCTGTGATGCGGTTCGCGATGCCCTCCTCCAGCAGATTAACTGCCTGCTTGTAGTCAGACACCACATGCTGAGAGAGACCTAGAACACACATCATCAGAACACTGAGGACCCCTTCTTAGTCACAGAACATCTCTGTTCCTGTTTCAGAAAGACGAGTTACTCTACTGTAACACACATAAGCATTGAAAACATGAGGATATTGAGGACGCCTGGCTCGATTTAAAGGTCTTGGGAGAAATATGTGTTTATGAGTGTCTGAGAGAGAGAGAGAGAGAGAGAGAGAGAGAGAGAGAGAGAGAGAGTTTGTGTATTCCACTGGGCTTCGTTCAGCCAAAGGAAGGTGAGGTCACTTCCTTTGCTGTTCTGGGATTTCTCCTGATACACACAATGACTGGATGTTGGACGCTGGACAAAAAGAAAGGGGGTGGGGGAAAGGAGGTGGTGCCAAAGTGCTACGCTGTAAGCAGCACTGCTTTTAAATGAAAGTTCAGCTGTGAACACGATACGCAAAGAGACAAAGCTTCACGCGCAGCTACCACAAAACTTAAAATACACAACCATTTATCAACGGTGTGCGCATTACTCTAATGCTGAAAGCCACACAGTGCGGGTCATGTTACACGAGGTGAGGGAACAGGTCACTTACAGGTCATTGGCTTGAGGTTTTCATGAGTTCTGGTTGCAGTAATGGAATTATACTGAAAGCTGTATAAATGGCTATGTTCAATTAACTCTCACCCTGTACATACGGGCCCTTCTCTGGGTGCTCCCTCACACGCAGGGGGGCTGGCTTCTTCTGCTCCATCCCTCTCAGCAGATCACGCACACGCTCGTTATAGATCTCTAAAAAGCTGAAAGAATGGAAGAATACATACTGAGCTACTTCTAGCACACTCTTAAAATAAAGGTGACATAGAAAGGTTCCTCACACTCTCTACTCTACTGTACTGTTACAATTCTTACCATAAGAGCCAACAAAAGAATTAGGAGTTGCCTCTCACCTTATTTCAACCCTACAGTTCTGTCCATCTGGAGAGTCCATGTCAGATCGGAAAAGCCCCTGATACAAAGAGAAAGATACGATGAGTAAAACATTCTATAAGACTCTACAGCAGCGGTGCACAACTCCAGTCCTGGAAGGCACCCGGTCTCCAGCACTTTGCTAGTTGCCCTACTAAAACACACTCATATTGCCTGGTAAATAACTGATGAGTTGAATCAGATGTGTTTGAGTAGGGCACCCTTCAAACATTGAGGGAGGGAGGCTGGCCTTACAGGACTGGAGTTGTGTCCCCCTGCTCTACAGTGACTACAGGCCTTTTTTTATTAGAACAATATTATATCAAATATTGCAGTCGTATTTTAGAGACCTACTTGACAGATCCTAGGAGTCAGTCCAATTGAATCCTGCACAAGGAACATATATAAATGATCAAATTATGTGCAAATGAGCATCTATGTAATGCGTTTTAGTTTCTAATATGAAACCATGACTGCATTGAGTGACTCACTGGAGTGCCCATCATCGTGTAGGTCTTCCCTGAGCCGGTCTGTCCATATGCAAACAGACAGATATTGTATCCCTCAGCTGCCCCAGCCAGCACCGACACACCCAGGTCCTGAAACACCTACAGGAGAGGACATTGAGGGTCATTCTCACTCTTATTAACACATACATAGTTAGAGCTGCACACACATATCTCTGCCTGTATCTTTTTCTATTCTTCGAGAAATAAACACTGATTGCTCTGTACAACTGAATTACATTGCAAGCAGTTACAAGAGCAGTTGGGTTATGCAGCAGGACAATGATCCAAAGCAAACAAAAAAAAAAAAGGCTTAAAAAAAAAAAAAAAGGTTGCTGTTGCAGTTGGTCAAAGTGCTGACCTGAATCCCATTGAGATGCTGTGGCAGGACCTTAAACTATATTGAAAATGCCCCAATGTTTAAATTAAAACAATTCTGCTTTGAGAAGTGAGCCAACATTCCTCCACAGGGATGTAAAAGAGCAAGTTATCGCAAACGATTGCAGTCGTTACTGCCAAGATTGGCTGCCATTGGTAATACAGGTTTTGAATGTTGTTGTCTTTATCTTATACTAAAATGTGTTAAATGTGGATTTGAACCATTTAAATGTGACGTGCAAAAACAGAATAAATATAGCCGATATGTTGCAATATGTCTTACTAAAAACTTTGAAAAACTATCAGTATAAAAACACACCATCATGCATAAAATCTGAGTAAAATAAATGTGTTTTTTTTTGCAATGAGAGTGGGATCTGAATTAATCAGAGTTTAAACGCAACACAAAACTCATGTGTGTATATAAACTATTAATTAAAAATTTATACTGTGTTTTGAGAATCAATACAGTATTGTACAACATAATATATTACACTACTTCCATATGATATTTTGATATTTTGATATTTTCTTACACCCCTAGTCCAAACACATGCCCTGAAAACCTTGTCAGCACTTGGGCTAGCAGTTTCCTCTGGACTGGATGTTTAGGTAAGAATCAGCTAATGCTGAAGAAAAATACATCAATCTGAGGAAGGTGCTGGAGAAGAGAGAGAGGAAGAGGGTGAGAGAGGTAGGAAAATAAACAAGTGGGAGGGTCCTGAGCTGTAGCTGCTATATTTTTGTTCCTCCTCCTCTTACTGAGACCCCAGCAGATCAGTGGCTCTCATGGCTGAGGACGCACCCTCCAGACACACTGCTAGCCTAGCACAAACACACACAGTACCAACATAGCCCATTCTTCACACAGACACACACACAGACCTTGCAAGAACATTCATCAAACATGTTATTGAGTCTGAGGGTCTGGATTAAACACATCATCAAAGCAGATCAAATTTATATGCATATTCAGTTGTAGATTACATGCTTAATGAACACAGGCATGAGCGTTTTCAACATCTGTAAAATGTTAAATAGGCCAACTATCAGTTGCATTCATAGGTAACAGACTGAACAGACTACTCACAGCAGTGTAATAGTTCACCAGCAAGAGGACAAACCAAACAACAACTTTCAGCATGCCTCAAAGATCAATATTAACACAGTACAGTACTGTAATGACATAAATTCAAGTGACCTTGCCTACATGGCATCCAAGCTCTAGTAACACAAGAGCTTGTCAATAAATAGTCAATAAACATGCAGTGGGGAACCCTCAGGGCCCTTTAGGCCTTTCCCCCTAGGTGTCTAGGATGATACAGCCAAGGAAGCTTTTCCATTGGTTAGGTCTTCAGGAGCTGCACTGAAAGCCTTCCAAATTTGATTAGCACCAGTATAACCAGTATAACCAATCAATCTTGTTTTGATTTCCAATGGCCTGACAAAAAACATTAGTCTACAATGTCTGAAGGTTCTAGATATGTCTTGAAATAGTGTCTAAATACAAGTGGTAGTCTGACCGGGTTACAATATTTGTTTTTGACTATAAAAATATTAATATTAATATATAATATAACAATATATAATAATATTTTATATTACTGGAAATCGATTTTAATTAGGCTATTTTCTAAATAATAATAAAATATTAAATTGTTCAGTACATTTTCTGAAGTTAATATAATAAAGATTTGGATATGTACGAACAAGATAAAATTGATGACAGTTTTTTCCAGTGTTTATTGACCTAGCATCTCCCATTCCCTACCAAAAAAAAGGGCAGATATCACGTGTCTTGACTAATTGACTGCAATTGGGGTATAAATCATGTTGAACTATTACTTTAATGTCTGTATCACTGCTTTTCTCGTAGTATGTTTAAATGCATTTCCTAAATGATTCTGAATCATTTTTAGTAAATCAGTCAAATTAATTAATCATTTCCTAAAGAACCATCATTTAAACAAATCATTGTACGGTTACAGATCTTACCTCTAGGCTACCACACCTCTAGGCTTCAAACAACACAAAGCTCTTCACCTGCCCTGCTGTGTACAAAAGGTGTGGGAGAGAGCTGATGAGTCTCTGACCTTCTCGTCCACTGCTAACTTAGTGAGTCAGTCAAACGGGAGCCATTCTGAAGCTATTAGAAAGTGCTGTAGTTTGGCTGTATCTTGATTTGAGCTGCAAGTCTCGTGTTCCAACAGATTCGGTCCCCCTCAGTGAACTTTCTGAATGGGGGGCTAATTGGCAAGTCGTCTGCACAGACAGAGAGCAGACTGCCAGCAGCCTCACAAAGAGCGCTGGTCTTCTTCGTGTATAATCAGCATGCGCTTGACTCCTCTGCCTTAAAGAAGCAGTGAGGGGCTTGTTACAGCAGCCTGTCCTTAATCACACTCCACTGAGCTTGGGTTACACAAGGGGTGTTCCCATCACACAACAGAGAAAAAAGAACTCCATTTCCCTCTTTCTGTGAATCCAACCCACACTTCTGCAATTTATTATAGTCTCACATACAGAAGTGCAAAAACATCATATGTACACAATTTTCTGTATGTAGTTGATGAGCCAAGACATTTTTATTGCCTGAAGTTTCTTCCCTTTTCTTTTAGATTGGCACTGGAGCTCCAAGGCTAATATAACTATATATATATATATATATATATATATATATATATATATATATATATATATATATATATATATATATTGCATCAAACCATGCGGCGAGATATGTGATCTTAGCTAGATGTGTTTGTGACATACTGTTTTATACTATTTATGAAGTAGGCAAAATTACAGATATAATTCAAAGCGTCAAGACTGCTGCTACTACTGTTTTCTCTGTTCTCTCAGTGTCACATACTTTGTATAGATAACAGCAGGTCACCTGCTGGTCACCTGCAGGTCACCTGTGGTTAGTGTGACGCAATAGATAATACCACTACCTGCCACTGAGCTACCACACTATGTGGGAGACTGGGGTCCGATTTCCGGTATGGGTGGCTACGCTGCTTTACACCAATAAGAGTCCTTGGGCAAGACTCCTAACACTACATTGGCCCACCTCTGTAATACGAGTAACCTTGTAAGTTGCTCTGGATAAGAGCGTCAGCTGAATGCCATGAATGTTAATGTAATATAAATGTCACCCAGTGTCAGAAACCGCATAAGCCAGTCTCTTGGGATTGTTAACATTTTTTACATGGCTTAAGTAGCCATCCATGCACAGTGCCAACTAGTAGGACATGGGCTTCCATTACGGTTTCCATTGTTCACCTAAAGCTCTGGTAAAAATCTAAAGAAGCTTCAGACAGGGGACGTGCAATCCAACTAATGTTGATATTTGAGTGTCCATGAGAGTTAAGGAATGGATATGTGGTTAATCACAAAGAAAAAAATATATGAATTGATAAATAAACTAATTCAACTTCAGACCAAAGGGAATGTAGAGCAGTGGGCAAAAAGAAAAACCCAGCATCATGCAGAAGAATATATGAGTGCAAACCCTATCCCTAAGTTGTATAAGTTAATTTCAGTTAAGTAACAGAGACTAAAACCTTCACATGAGCTAATAAGCTAAGAAAACTAACAGACTGGATGCTGACAGGAACTTGTTGACTTCTACACAAGATCGTTTCTCCTCAGTGAGTGATGTGTCAAATGCTTTTGCCAGAGAAACCTAGTTTATATTGACCATCATCCCCTGATGGAACATACCAAATATATTCATAGATACAGCCATAACATTAACACCACCTGCCTAATACTGAGTAGGTCCCCCTTGTGCCACCACAGCAATTCTGACCATTCGAGGAATGGACTCCACAAGACCTCTGAAGGTACCCTGTGGTATGTGGCACCAGGACGTTAGCTGCAGATCCTTTAAGTCCTGTAACTTGTGAGGTGAGGCTTCCATGGATCACTTCAGTGAGCCTTAGGTGCCCATCACCCTCTCCCTGCTTCACAGGTGGTTCCCCTTTCTTGAACCACTTGTGGTAGGTACTGACCATTGCATACCAGGAAAACTCCACACAGACCTGGCTGATGTTTTGGTGATGTTCTGGCCCTTGTCAAATTGGCTCAGATTCTTATGCTTACTGATTACTTCCTGCTTTGAACAGTTTCAAGAACTCACTGTTCACTGGCTGCCTTATGCATCCCACCTCCTGAACAGATGCCACTGTAGATAATCAATGATGTTTTTCACTTTGCCTGTCAGTGGTGTTGATGGTACAACTGTTCGGTTTAAATACTGGCATCTGAGAGTAATCAAATACCTATGTCTTGATGATCTGGATTTGTTAATGGGCAATTTCACGTAAACCTCACTTTATACTTACTTAACAGTAAAGCTGAGGCCGTATGCAATACTCAAATGAGCTTGCTTAAATGTTCTGCATAGCTATTACCATCCAGACCGTGGTATTCCTGCCATTGTCCCACATCGTTATTACACTCTATTAATTTGGAAATTACTGCATGGTAACAGCAGCCTCCATTGTGCGTAGTAGGATTGATATCCACTTAGATCGCCCTGGTCCAACAATAGGCTCTCATGAACCAACCTACTTTCCAGGCTCTGTAAAGAGCTGGCAAAACAAAGCACGAGACAGCCACATAGCAGTAAAGAGTGAATGGTGTTCCAGGGTGGCAGTAAATGCAGCCAACATGGAGGCAGCACAGCATCTGAAAACAAGCCCCGGAAGACTAAACACTGCCATCAACAGGAAGGCCACGGTCCTCAGAGCCAGTGTGCAAGCTCCTAAAGGAAATCCAACAGAAAATAATAGGGCACACACATATACGGCCTTAGTTTTCTTACTTTTACTTGTCCCAACCAGAACAAACAAACACACACAGGCTTCCAAAGTGAGGGGAAGGCAGAATATAGAATGCATTCAAGCAGAGGAAGTGTGTGAGCCAGGGGCTTTAATCCAGAGAGCAGGCTCTGCTGAGGAAAGGTTCGTCAGAATAGGGTGCATCCAAGAAGTGGGTCAATACAAATTACAAGGTCAGATGGTCAAATAGATGAAGGGAAACGACGTCTTTCCATAACAAACGCCAAAGAGATCAGCAGTGTTTACGTGTGCCAGTAAAACAGCTGCACTGCATTTCAGACCGAACAGGCTGAATCTAGTGGAGTGCTTGCTGATAATATGGGCGCATAAGAGTGAAAGCCAAAGAAGTAAAGGAAGACTACTGCAAAGGAGAGAGTAAACTCTTATTAAGTAGCTGCTGGATGTGCGTAATGGTCCACTTTAGGCAAAGGCCTGTAATCAGTGCCTGTGGTTTAGTACATAGAAGAGACTGGCTCTACAGCAGGCCCTGGGAAACTCCTTATTACTCCAGGGTCTTTCCAGCAAAATAACTGAAGCCTATCCAAGGCAAGCACCAGTGCCCAACCACAGCCCCATAGGATGGCTCCACCTTACTCTTTGAGAAAGGGGACATGTGACTCATTTTTCTACAGCTTCACTATATAGAGCAGCACAGAATAAGCAAAATTCTATATTGTGATTATGCATTTACTAACGATGGTCATAATGTTATTATAAAAAAAAAATATATATATATATATATATATTAAAATATCATTTGACAGAAGTTTAGATATAATCAATATTTCAAACTGGTATTTAATGTATTTACTGACTTGCAGAAGAGCAAACTGTTTGGGTGACACTGGACTACTGAGATAAAACATTTGTATTTTACCCATTTTACTGCATTTGTAATGCTCTACAAATAAAGAGTTTTCATTGTAACGCTAATCCAAGTGGACCCCCCCCCTTTTTTATAAATGCATGCATATCTGCATCAACAGATGCAACTGAGTCCTTAAGTATTTGGGCACAGTTACCGAGACATGTTTTTTGTAATTTGTGTCTCGGTAGATCAAGCAGAGATCTCTGTAGATGAAGCACTCAACATGTGATTGAAGTGCAGACTTTCAGCTATGTGGGTTTAATGGCTTTAAAAATGCTACTTTAGGAATTACAGTTTTTTTTTTAACACACTAACTCAGACACCTGTTCACCTGCTAAAAGTCTTGATTGCTTCATTTCAAATGCACTGTGGCACTGTCCAAACATTTATGTTGGATCCTGTCATCAACTCAAAATACTCCGATCATTGCTACACATGATTGCTACACATTGTGAAAAGTTAAATATATGAGATAAATTGAACATACAGGGTATTCTTTGGGTAATAGTGAATGCCTAAAAGTCATTCGAACACCACAGAAAACTACAGGTGCATTTTTACATAGCTTGACTTATCCAGATATACTCCTGATACCAAAGAGGCATGAAGTGACAAAGTGTAAACAGAACATGATTTATTATTATTGTTATTATTACTATTATTATGGAATGCATTTTTTATTTTAGCCTTTTACGAGTATTGCAAAGCCAATACTGCAATACCAAATAGCAAACAACATATAAATTATATCACAACATGCTTCTCCGAATATTTTGTGGATATCATCAGTACTTCCTAACTTGTTAAATAGTAATTTAGTTTAATTGTGTTTTGGAATGAAAATGCAGGACAGGGATACTCCACCCGTGGATGGTTCTTGAAAATAATAATAATAAAAAAGGAGAGTAAAGGAGAGTATGAGTGTGAACAGCTTTTCTAAATCTTAAATAACCTCTGCATGATGCGAAAGTTCTATATCAGTGAACGTTTCTTTTCTTAAAACTTTTCCTAGATCCTAGATCCATTTAGGAACCCCTATTTAAGCTGTTAAAACAAGGAAACAGTGTACTAGCAGATTAGAACTGAGATTGTGGCGAAAACCTGTGTAATCTTGTTCAGAACATGCACATAGCTTCTTAGCGGCCACAGTGGCTTTGACCAACTAGGTCAATCCTGGAAAGTTCCACCGAATAGCTGACAGACAATACAAGCACCATGAAATGAAGAAGACAAGTACTGACAAATGGGAAGTCATGCAATTGCACCAGGATATTAAGTGGGTCACTAAAACATCTTTCTCTGTGTAGATCTAATGTTGTGTTTTATTGTTTTTGGCTTAGTTTCAATCTAAAGCCCGAGTCTAGATCCTGTTTATATCTTCATGCGAGCCAGCAAAACAGGAGCAAAGGGGATACGCAAATAGAGCTGGGGGAAGCATGTGTGGGAGCGAGCGACTGAGAAAGGGAGTTTATTGGCAGGCACTCAACTTGCCTCTCATCGGTCATACTTTCGCAGAATTTTGTAGGTCAGATTTGCATGGTGGAGAGGGATTTCAGTCCAGTCTAGTGCTGCACAGCTAGACAGGACTGTAGTGCTAATTTCAAGGGGATCCGGAGGTACTTCACTAAGGGTTCTGAGCCACAAACTGTTGCTGCAGCAAGTGGTCATCAAAACCAAGGCAAGACTAAAAGGCAAGAACTACAAATTCTAATAAAAACAACAGGGTTCCAGACCCTTTGGTGCTTGGACCCCTAAAGGAAATGGAAAGAAAGCCCACTGAGGCTCTCTCTCTTGCGGCTCCTCCTACATGGCTGGTAAAAATCACCCATGTGCAGCAGCTCTTATAACGGTAAATGACTTCCACAGCTTGCAGGGTGATTTAAAGCTCCATGGCGGAGGCATAATACAGTGCAACACTAGGGCATACACAAGGGAAAACTCTGGAGCTGCAGCGATACACACTGAAATGCTGTCCAAAACCGCTGCAGTTCCCCACATTATTGGCCTGGGTTAGTGTATTTAGCATGATTACTACTATACTGGATCTTCTGTTTACTACTGCAGTGCTCTACAATTTGCATTTGTCCTCCAGAGGTTATTCTTCAGCACAGGACCGTTTGCCAGTTATGTCAATTGAATGTCACCCTGTGAAACCGCTGACCAGAGCGTGCGCAGTGACGACAGCGCTTGAAGAAAAACTCGCACCCGCACAGTATGGCTATTCTTTTCTGGGTCTAGCGCACCACACTGACACACAGACCCAGAAATACCAAGAGCATAATCAAGCCCCTCAGCGAATCCAAAAGACAAGAGGGAGGAGATGGACAGAGAGAGAGTGAGAGAGTAAGAGAGTGACTTCACTTGGAAAAGAAAACCAGCATTGTGTGCCGGCTCTTCTCCAGTGACGTCCAGGCGGTGCAATCTGACTGTGAAAAATCATTCACTCAAGCAGCTGTGCCTTTTGGCTAGAGAAGGCCTGGAGACTCCAACAGCCCCCCAGCCCCACCAAAACCCTCATCCCCGCCCCCATACAGTCCTTCACTCTGTGCTTTGTTTCCCAGCCTAACTGATGGACTCATTTTACATCAGACGTCTGCATACCTCTGCTTAATGTGCACACATCTGCAAAAGTGTGGAGAAATTTGCACAGGAATGGACGAGATTCTGGAAACTCTTAAATACAGGACTGCCCAAAATGCAAAGCTCTAAGACAGGGACAGGCACTGCCCACATCAGCACAACAGCTGGCTTCCATTACTCTTTATCTACCCAGCTCCAAGGCACAGTCCACGCCCCTGAACCCCCATACCCTTCTCACTGCAGAGCTGAATGGATATAGACCTTCTGTTCCCAGTAAATGGCCTCTAGAGCTGTGCTATATGGAAATAAATGATTGGGAGAACAAATGTAGTAAAATACTCTCTCTTGCTCCTCCTCCACGGCTGGTAAAACACATCTATGTGCAAGAGCTCTTGTTATGAGGGCGAATGTCTTCCACAGCCTGCAGGCTGGTGTTGTGAAGCTCCATGGAGAATTACATTGAACAGGGAAACTTCACGCTTTCACAAAATGTATACAGGCAACAAATGTTCAAAATACAGTAAACAGTGTTAGATATGAACATTAATAAGTGTTTAGCATGAGGAGCTGTATTTGTAAATAATTAAATAATGGACAATTAAAGTTGTCTTGTTGGCTCTTTTCTTTCTCTTTGGTATGCAGTTGGCAATGAAGCTGCTGTAGATTCATCAACAGTAGATTTATCAACAGTACTGAATTTGAACACTCCTACATGAGCTATTACTTTTAAACTGCTATAATGAAGGATAAAATGTGAAGTTACATATTGGGTTGCATTTAAATTCTGTACGTCTAAAGTCATGTGTGTTGGACTGCACTTTTGCCATGCCAAGAGCAAACGTTGCAAAAAATGTTTTTCTTTCCGCAAAACAACCGTAAAGCCCTAATCAGATCGGATTCAATTCACATGAAGTCATGGGGTAATTTTCTTTTCACAGGAACTCTTCTATTTTATTTCTGTCTGGGTTGGGATCAGGATAAGTCTATGTTTTTCAAGCAGAATTACCTATTGTTTGTCACTGAACTCTACACTAAACTGTGTTTAGGCACACTCATTTTTCCAGACAGAGGTCACCGTGCATTGGGAAAATAGGTTTTTGGCTGCTGCTACACGCCATGTTTAGTCTCTAAGCATGTTCATCTAAAATATCTGAGAAAAGTTCCAGATTGCAAAGTAAAAAAAAAATCGCATTGGTGTTAATTAGTGTGAATTAAATTGTACTTGGCCTTAAGCCAAAATTCTTCAGTTTTTTTCAATGGGTTATGTGTAGAAGTAGAGCCATACTACAGCTTCTTTTTCAATACCTATGGTGAAAAAAATCTAACATCCCGATAAGATACTTGTCTGAATTTTTACTTTTTTACTAATTTCTAAGCTTTAAAATAAACGAGTTTTTACCGAACCACTTTACTTAAGATGAGTATCTGTAAGTAGGCTATTATTCTCATACTACACAACAACTCCACAGGAAGGAACACAGCTAACATCATTACATTATACACACACTACACCAATACCCATTCATATGGATATGCACAGTAAGGAAGAGTAAGGAATAACCAAGTGACACGATTCTTTAGTTACTGGCAGCAATAAAAGGTCACACCTTTTAAAGGTTATCCAATCAATAAAATTGCATATATATATATATATATATATATATATATATATATATATATATATACGGGACGGCCAAATTCCAGGAGAGAGGATTATACACCCGCTTTCCCCTCCAGTGTGGGCTTTATATTGAAAAGCCCTCTGCCTTTGAGAACTGCCCCGAAGAGGAATGACCCCAGACAAGTCCTACTGCTGGCAAAGCCTCACTTCACAGCTCCACTCTCGAACCCAACTAAACAACAACATACTGCACTATAAAATATAAAGGGCTTCAAATGGTTATCTGAGCGATGCTGTAGAGGGACCACTATTGGTTGCAAAAAGAACCATGTTTTGAAGATCTAAATAAGTGTCACTCGGTAGAGTCTTTATCAATGTAAAAGTTCTTCACTCTCACATACATCTATTATAAAAATGGCTCTTAATGGAATAAAGGTGGTAGTTTTATGGCATCGCTCAAAGAACCATGTGGGAAAAAAAAACAGCTGAAGTTAACTGGACTGAGAGATTTAAAACCTTCAGTAGTACCAGGCAGGATGTTCTTCTGGAATAAACACTTCCATAACTCAAAGCTGAAAGCAATTAGCTTTCCACCATCACTGTACAAAAGCACAAATGAAGACACTAAAACCTAAAAATACCACCATGCAGACTTTGATGGCTTTGCAATCTTTTATTATTTATTTTTTTATTTTTTTACTGCTGTGTACAGACCCATTCCAGGATGTTGGAGCAGATTTTGAAGCAGAATGTATTTTGGAGTGGTTGTTCAGCTTTACTGGGTCAGATCCTCCTCCCTCCTACAAGACTCCACAAAGAGGTCAGTCTTTGCTGCTGACCGAGCCGTAGGTCGCAAGAGGAATGTGAGATTTAGGTCTCTGTTGGAGGATCTGACTTGGCAGAACTGAGCAAACCAGAGAGAGAGAGAGAGAGATAGAGAGAGAGAGAGAAAGACAGAGAGACAGACAGACAGACAGACAGAGAGACAGAGAGACAGAGAGACAGACAGAAAAATATGCTTGGTGCCATCCGCTGTGTGTGGGCCCCCACAGCTCTGTCTTTCAGGCTTAACTTACAAAGAGCTTTCTGAAGGGCAAGACAAGGGAGAGGCTGAGAGGAAGAGGACTCACGCAGATCTAATCATCCAATCAGCTGAAACTGGGCTTAAAGGGCCCATTCTACATTTTTCTTGAATTTTATTGAGGTCTGTAAAATTATTTAAAAAATAAAGCATGAGGAAGTGTTGTTTTGAGCCATTAATTGCGATTAATCATGTTTGCCTTATTTGATTCCCAGAGGGAAAACACAGCTTCCAACTTTCATCACCAACATCCAGTGAGAGCAACAGTGACTGCACAGTCCATCCAGTGACTGTGTATCATAATATCCAGAGTGCAAGAGTGAACACTCAACTTGTTAAAATGACACGTTTTGCTGATTTCCTCAGTGAAAATGGCTTTTTCTGCAGATTTTTAAAACTTGTAGCAGAATTTAACATATTATGGAAAAAGCAAATCATACAATGTGTCATAGCCTTTTTAAATGCCATATGCTAATGTATTATTTTCCCCCAATAGGTTAATTTAAGAAAATGAACAGCCATGGATGCCAACCATGGATGTCCAAGCTTTTGTATAGGACTGTATACAGTCAATGGTTCCACCTCCTCCACGACTGCAATCTCTCACTCTTGGTCTGCACAAGGATTCTTGTTAAAGTGGAGGCTGCAGTTTTTACTTTGCTATTTCTTTTGTTAGCTGCAATCAATGACTATAACCGTACAGCTTGCAAGCAGCTGAGGTTCATACAACAGATGGCTAAGAAACTGTGTGAACAGTGTAAACAGTGTTAGCGTCTTTGGTTATTATAAGTGGTGATAAAAATGTGTATTTGACAGCACTTATTTTAGGTTTGTTCTGTGAAATTCTATGCAGTATTTGATGTATGAGAAATACATGAAAAAATGTTGCAAAACATTGAATGAAATTATCAAAAGCTATATGGACAAAAGTATTGAGACTTTCATTCATTGTTTCTTCCCAAATCAATGATATTAACATTATCCTGCTTTGGAGTAACTGTCTCTACTGTCCAGGGAAGGCTCTCTACTAGATTTCGAAACACTGCTGTGAGGATTTAAATGTATTCAGCGACAAACGCATTAGTGAGGTCAGGATGTTGGATGACACCCCACCTCACCCCCAACTCACCAACTCATCTCAAAAGTATTGGATGGAGCACCATAGAACACAGTTCTGCTTTTTCCCTCTCTAGCCCACATTTGGCATTAGGCTTGGTGCCAATAGTTTCATGTTTATCTGCTTCAGATGGTCCCATTCTATTGGCAATACTTTCTGGAGGGACTAGACAAGCTGTGTGTGTGTTAATTTGTGAATTTGTGTCAGCAATGGAGTTGACATACAGTAGCTGAATGCATTCATTAGAAGGGGTGTCCACAAACATTTGAACATATAGTGTATGTATACTGTACAAAGAATTGACATTTTGGATCATTTATTGTGGTTCATGCATTATTAAATGTTAACATATGATAAATGGTAAAATACAAAGTTATAGAAAAACAAAAAATGTAAGTTATATGCTGATATATTGATTTGATGTTTAATGTTTACATGGCACAACAAAGTTGTTCATTTCAAGACATTGTTCGTAATGAACAGACATCCCTAAGACTGATAGTACTAATAGCCTCTCCTCTGAGAAACTATTAAAAGAAGGGTGTTTGGATTCTTTTGAAGGGCAGTTGTTTTGACCTGTGCCCAGACGTTTTGACTGGTCTTTCAAACCAAGAGCCTTTGGTTGGCATGCACCAGCCTCCACCCAGGAGATTAACAAGGCTAAAATAAAGGTCAACAACATCAACATCACATTAACGGGCTAGACCCGTAAACATGCGTGAGATGCAGCTTACGTCTTCTTGCGAGGCATAGTTGGGCGTCTCTGCGTTCACAGACCAGTAACAGTAATCAAAACCAAACTCCAGCAGCCTCTCTCTGGAGTCACCCGGAGCCTCCGCTCGCCCATCCAGACGCCCATCCAGCTTCACGAGGAGAGGGAGAGAGAAAGCGAGAGATAGTGATTAAACAATTTGCTTCTAACACAAAGGCACCAATGAGGTCATGTGTTCTGTGGGAGTAGTGGGGAGAGGTCTTTAAGTCTGCTTTAAACATCAAATTACAGATTGCAAACACTCGCTAACACAAGCCAATATTTTCTATTGCTCTCTCATGGCCAGATAATGACAGATGATAACTCATATCTGTCTATGCACCCCCACTGTAAATTCCCCTACAAGTGGTAGTTTGGCAAAAATAATAAATAATAAATGTTGCTATTGTCTAAAGTTTTGCACTGGAATTATGAGGCTAACCTAACTGTGCACATTTATAGGCCTAATGCTCTTACCCCCCCTCCCATTAGCATGGCACAAACCACATGCTCAAGTCACACTCCCTCCCTCAAACCATCTAGAGTTCATTAACATCACACAGTCTTACCTATGTAGTTTCTGACAATGTATGGCACAGCTATCTATATAAATGGACAACAGTTCATTGTTTCGCTAGAAACAGTCATAGCAGCCATGAGTCAGTCAGTTTTGGTATAAACATCAAATTATGTACATACTGTATGTATAAACTTCTGCTTATCTCAGATCAGCAGTCATTTAAAGTAGACATGAATGGGGTTCAAATTTGCTCCTTTAGCTTAGTGCTGAAGATACAAGGATAATGTCAACAGTCACCCAAATCCTTTCTGCAAGTGCCCATCTACAAAATTCTCTCAACCTGCTTAAACCCCATCCAGGTCTTCATTAAGGCCGTTTATGCTTGTTAATGTGGTGTAGCTCACAAGCAGCCCAAACCCTGTGGCAAATAATTATGCCAGGTCATTGCCAATCAACAATCAGCATTGTTATATATAGAAAAAAAAATGAAAGAAACAGGGGTTGAGGAGAATCCTTTCAGTCTGCAAACATTAAAGTGGACGAACAAACCTACTTAGTGGCCAAAGATGTCATATCTGGACATATACAACTACCTGATCGAATCACCAGGTAATGGATTCCTGACAGTTTTCACTTTATTTCGCTGTTTTGGTAGCCTGTCCAATGTGCCTTTACTGTGAACCAACTACACGGCTACTGATAACATGTTTAACAGAGGGTCAGCAAGTTAACTAGCTACAGAGCTCTCATTTTGCTGTCCTTTGCTCTTTGAGAATGTAAGAAAATCATATACAAATTTATTTTAATTGTTAGACGTGCAAAATGCAGCGACATGGTCATTTGGACCATAGGAGGTAACGAGTGTCTGCAGTCATGGATAAAAACATAATAAATAATAATCTATAGACACAGAAATCTCAGTTTTGGGTCACTACTGATTTCTAGTGTTTGTTAGCAACATCAGCCTCATAGCTCAGGTGAACAACTAAAAAAACAACACAGCAAATATATCTTGTCTGATAGACCATATAAGTGGTAAATAGAAAACTCTATGCGTTTGACTTTCCACTAAACGATTCCATTAAGAAATGAAGTAAACAGCTGAAGGCTAAATCCACTGTGTAGTCAACATTATGCTCGCGGAGGTCAGAAACTGAAGTAGAGACCATTTAGACAGCTCTAAAACTTAATGGGAGAAATAAATGATTTGACCATCCATGAATAACACTCTGCTGACATATAGGAAACCATTATTCCATTTACTGTCAGCACAACGCATTAACACACACTGGCGCAGAGATGAAATGCACACACACTTAAGCAGTTCTCAGCACTTTATCAGCTCCATTACACAGGCCTGTGCTGCATCTTTTAAAGGGGTGCATCAGTGTGTGTGTGTTTTATTGACATGAGCATGCAACATGCCAGGACGGCCGGGACAGAAGTGTGCAGAAACATGCCCGGGCAGGGGCACACATCACCCTGGGCAACGCTGTGTTTACAACTGTAGTGCAGCACTTTCCTGGCTCTGCTCAGATCTGGTTACCTCACAGCACTACACTGACCCACGGCTTTACTAATGAGCCTCAGCACTGGGCTGCTGAATTTAGATCCAGCAATTCATGCAAGCGGAGTTTAGGTAATGTGTCCAATTGCAGCAATGATTACGATCCTCATGTCTTATAAACCCTCGGAAATGTTTTTCCTTTCTCAGGCAGAGAAAATTTAATTGGGGTTCCATTTAAACAATATGCAAGAGGCTGAAGGTCTATGATGGTGCACACAGTTAACACTGTGCGTGATCTGGTCTGATGCAAAACAAATTTCATTGTGTTATTAAAAATTAGATGCATTTCAGCTTGAGACGTTTTTAGCCTGAAGGAGAACTAAGCAGGGATGTATGTGTTTGGACAAGCTGCAATGTCATTTTGTGTATTTTTCATTACAGAGAGCTGGTTTAACTTACTGTATGGAGTCTGTTTAGGTACTTTGCATTCATAAATAGCTTTAAAAGTGACACAGTTGCATCCTTTTTTTGGAGGGGGGAGGGGGGGTGTCTAATTTGTGATAATTCCGATGCTCATTAGGATGCAGAAACTTCACCCCTCTTACTCTTAGGCTTTGTTCACACAGCAAATCTGATCAGTTTCGTAGATCTGATTTTGAGGCACATTCACATTTACATTTACATGCCTGAATACACTGTATGGAAAAAGTATTGGGACACATGGCCATTCATTATTTCCTCCGAAATCTCCCCAACTCATCCCAAAAGTATTAGATGGAGCACTCATCATTCCAGAGAACACAGATCCACTGCTCCACAGCTCAATGCTGGGGGGGGGGTTTCTGTTGCAGGGAGTTTAATTCTATTGGCAGTATTTCTCTACAGGGACTAGTCCTGGACTGAATCCTGGGCCATGCTGCCTGCCATCAGGAGCCAGAGGGAGCACAATTGGCCTTGTTCTTTCTGGGTGGGTAGATGGCTCTCATTCTCCATTTCACTTTAGTGTGATGCTGGCAGGCACTGATGTTTGCTAGCCTATGCTAGCAAGCTATCAATATCAATAGGCTATCAAATGCTATCTAAAATTGGGGAGTAGATCATTTAAAAAAAAAAAAAAAAAAAAAACATGAATCAAAGGGGGCTCAAAATTATGCGCAGAAATCTGAATTAGAGTAGGTTACTTTGAATTTTATGAACTTTATGCAAATGAGTGTGGCATTGCGTTTAGCCAATCGGGTGAAAACAGTTTAGTTTAGTCACAAACGTCAAACCTTAAACTTTTTAGAGGGCAGCTAAGTGTAACAGCGGCTCTCCCTTTTCTCTGAATCCATGATAATGTTTTATAGTAATAAAAACTATCCTGCTTTTATGCACAACTGTTGTCAGTGGAGATCTGGATGGAAGGTGCTGAGTTGGATGTAGTTTCCGTTATTAGAGCTGAAACACAAAATTTAAGATACAGAATTCCTAGCTTACTTGCTAAGGGGTCTAACTTGCTAGCTCGAATAGTCGACTGATTTCCATTTTTTTTTTATAATGATCTATAAACATCATTAAAAAAAGTCTAGCACAAGTCCTCCCACCTTGTCATAACAGAAACACCCACTATTAGCAAGCAGGGAGATCCGGTGTGATGGAATGTAGTGAAAAAATGTGCAAGTGGACATGTGCACTACACTTCAGAGTATAGTGCACGTCTTTTACTGTACATATTCTTGTTTGACAGAGACTGCTTCAGTTGAGATCAGAACTTAGAGCCTGTTTCTGAGGATTGCTGGAATACTCACATGCGTGTTATGACAGTGACAGCCGACGCAGCACGTTTTGTACAAACAAATTTTTAATCTTAACACAGCTAATCTGATTTGCCCAGCAGTGTAAACTAAAGCTGAAGAGTTTCATATGAGCCCTACTTCATTTCTGGGTCAATTCTCTCAAACAGAACAGTGTCTCTGTACAGAGTACTAGTTAACAGCCTATACCTGAGGAGCATGAACCACACCAAACAGGAGATCAGGGAGTGAGAGTGTGTATGTGCCACTAAATGTGTATCTCTTCGTCACAGTACTGTCCCATGCTTCTAATAACCAATCGTTTTGCTCTCCACTGCCCTACATTCTCCAAATAACTCCTCCTGGGATGAATCCGAGCTGCACTCTTTGTTTTCGTTTCCTCCCTCGTTCTCTTTCCACACTGACAGCAGGTCACCAGATGTGAGACATCTGCAATTCCATTAACCCATTAATCAGATGAATGGCTTGATATTTAGGTCAAACTAATATTTAGTGAATAGGTAATGAAGTATCCATTATATCACATTTTCCAGTTTAGTAGATCTTTGATTAGGCTTTAGAGGAAAATCCTTATATTTATACAATTAGTAAAGCCAGAGCGGAACACATGCTTATTCACACATTAAAGCTGCATAACATTTTTCACAAAAGTCAGCAGCACTTTAGACATGTTCAAGGTTGATTTTCCGATATCTGTAGATAAAAAAGCGATTAATGCAGGAGATTAATTGTAATTGCAAGTCCCAACGCAGTACAAGGAAGTCTCAAATCAAGCCCTAAATCAGTATAGGCAAACCTCGAGTCGAGTCCTGAGTCAGTACAAGCAAGGCCCGAGTCAAGTCCTGAGGCAGTATGGTTAAGTCTCAAATTGTGTTTTGAGTCAGGATAGGGAAGTCTCAAGTAGAGTCCTTAGTCAGTACAGACAAGTCTCAAGTTGGTTCCTGAGGCAGTAAGGCCCAGTCTCAAGTCGAGTTTTGAGTCAGTATAGGGAAGTCTCGAGTAGAGTCCTTAGTCATTACGGACAAGTCTCAAGTTTTGTCCTGAGTCAGTACAGACAAGTCTCAAATCTTGTTCTGAGTCAGTATGGGTAAGTCTCAGGTTCAGTCCTAAGCCAGTACGGGCAAGCCTCAAGTCAAGTCATGAGTCAATGTGGGTAAATCTCTCGTTAAGTTCTAAAACGGTACCTGGAAGCCACTAGTCGAGTCCTGAGAAAATACAAGCAAGTCTCAAGTCTTTTCCTGAGTCAGTACAGGTGAGTTTTAAGCCAAGTCCTTAGTCAATATGGGAAAGTCTCAAGTCACGTTCTGACTCAGGGAGCCAGTACAGGGAGGTCTTAGGTTGAGTCCTTAGTCAGAACAGGCAAGTCTCAAGTTTTGTCCTAAGTCAGTATAGACAAGTCTCAAATCTTGTTCTGAGTCAGTATAGGTAAGTCTCAGTTCCAGTCCTAAGTCAGTACAGAAAATGTCATGTCAGCTCCTGAATCAGCACAGGTAAGTCTCACGTTTTGTCCTTAGTACACACAAGCCTCAAGTTGGGTCCTGAGTCAGTATGGGCAAGTGATTTTAAAATACTACATTTTTATCATGTAAAATGCTTACTACTAATAATTGCTCATTTATCAGGAAAGTACTTTTGGATTTTATTTTTAACTGGGTTTAAATAAAAAAAAAAAGGTGACAGCTCTAGTTACAATCTTGTGTTTCGACAGTGTTCTAACACAAATGTGCACTTTGAGGAATCTATTCTACAGTTCCTCAGTAGAAACTGACCCTTTCAGCACTCTCACACAAACATTCCAGAAATCAGGTTTAGAGTCAGAATAAAGAGGTAGGAATGCAGGTTTGCTGAATGTTTGCTGCTGCACTGTTGACCCTAACGATGTGGACTATGTGGGGAGTGTGTATGTGTAGAGAAGCATTAACGAGGTAGGGCTGATCTCTGTGTAAGTGTGGAAGGTTGAACTCAGCACACTTTCAATAAACAGCAGTGTACTCAAGCAGGAAGTGGATAATCTCCACTGTAAACTTCCCGTCGCTGAGATACCCTGAGAGTAGCATTCCGCTGCCCCTTCACTCCCCCACTGACCAGCTCTTTTAACACTGGACATGTGTAAACAGCAGACTCCTTTATCTGGCTTCATTTCAGCACATTAAAGCTACTCGATTTCTGTATTACAGCAATAAAGCGGCTTCGTTAACTCAATATGACTGAGTGCAGAACTTACCTTTACATTTTTCACTCTCACCACCTTGTCCTCCACCTGTACTGCTATTCTCCCTCCATCCACACTCTCCCTGTGGAAGGCATAAGCAACATGTTGTGATTGAAAATATCAAAAATCATATGTTTAAGTTTTAAAGTGTTAGTTGGCCAAAACTTTAGCTAACTTTATATGCACTGATGCCATGAGGCTGATAAGCTACATTAACTACATTAGCCCCATAGCTCCAGTGTAAAGGAGTGGTTAGACACCAAACATGTCCAAGATCCTTAAAAATCCTGTAAGTTCTGATAATAGTCCAAGTGCCATACACACCCATACACTGAGCAGTCAAAACATTAGTACCATCTGCCTAATACTGAGTAGATCCCACTTTTGCTGCCACAACAGATCTGACTATTCGAGGCATGGCCTTCACAAAACCTCTGCAGGTGTCTTTTGGCATCTCATACCAAGACGTTAGCAGCAGATCCTTAAGCAAGTCCTGTAAGTTGTGAGGTGGGGCTTCCATGGATCACATCAATGAGGCTTAGGTCCCCATGTTGGTAATTACTGACCACTCCTGTGAACTACTGTGAACTCCTCACAAGACCTGCCTGATGTTTTGCCGATGTTCTGACCCAGTCGTCTAGCCATTACAACTTGACCCTTATGCTTGATCATTTTTTTAACTTCAAGAACTGACTGTTCTAACCTAATATAGTCACACCTTGACAGATGCCACTTCACCTGTCAGTGGTGCTACTGTTGTGGCTGATCACTGTATGTTTTTGTGACGTGTACTGTCCCTGACAGGCAAAATGACCAATTTACAAAAATGGATCACAAGCAAAACAACTTTTGGACAAACCTCAACTTTAATGACTATCGAATGCTCATTAGCCACACATTTTACTTCAGAAGTCCCTGACTGTTAGGAAATGTATAAATGTATAAGCCTCAATATGGTGTACATGTCCAATGATACTACATTCTGTTGCATAAAACACACAGTGTACATTTAAATGATTGACTTTTTGTAGTGGAGTCAAATGGTTGCACCTCGTTTGTCCACTGAGCAAAGAAGACATAAACATCAACCCATAGGAACTTTAATGAGTCCAGTTACTAGTGGTTTATAGTATTGGACATGTACACTATTTAAGAGATGTCTTAACAGTCAGGGTTTCCTTTAAATAAATGAAAAAATACACCAACTTTTCAGTTCCTCTTTGCTGATCTTATCCAGACACAGAATCACGCCAAAACAGCGAGAGGCTCTTGGAGAGTGTTCTCCATCTGCAGCGCAGCACTCCACACTTAAGAGTAGGTCAAACAAAAACCAAAACACATCAGCCATCGACTCCATGAGCCGCACAGCTGAGGGAAAGGAGACGCACCAGTGTGTGTATGCGTGTATTTTTCTGTTGGTGTGTTGAAGAAATAAAAGGAGTAGGGACAGCTGTGTGTGCGCTCCAGATAAAACTGATGCAAGAGAGGGAAATCTGAGGCTGGCGCCAAGCTGTGTGAATCCGAACTGTGTGAATAAGGCCGACTTAAAAAATGCTCACTGAGGCCTTTGGGTCTGCAGTAGGGCCACTGTCAGATGTGGTCAACTGGGTAATGTTAAAGTAGTGGGACACAGAGCTAAAGGGCAGATATTCTACATGTTTGCCCTCCCCTGACAATTTACTCAGGATATCTGTGTTGTTTTATGTACCAAAACAGTCCCGTTTTAATCAGCTGCCCTGTATTTTGCTTCATTAAAAAAAACAAAAAACACTTTGAGCAGCAAAACTACAGAAAAGATCAATAAATATGGAAAATTCATATTTTAGTTTTACACTATGTTTTTTTTTGAGTGTCTTTAAAAGATTAAGAAACTATAGGCAAATGTTCCCTTTGTGTGTATTCATTAGTGTTAATTAAATAATAAGAGGCCATGAGGAAAACTGGCCTATGACAATTTCTCAGTAAGTCAACATCTGGCTGTCTAACTGTCTACTGTCTAAAAGAGGTCATAGCAGCTTCAATGAAGCTAACTTGGATTTTTATCCTAGGTCTGGACCCTGTCAGGACTGTTCCTATAAGCAATAAAAGCACACAAAAATGAATGATGTATTCGCTCTTTATGAAGCCTGGGGGAGTGCGGGATCTATCCAAGTAGGAAATGGTCTTCAAATGTTGAGAAATGACCCTGGCGAGGACATTTGCCCCATCAGACTGTGCCGTACCATGCAGATGTCCCTGCATCTGCCAACCCCAAAATTCAGGCCCTGCCCAAAACCTCAGCTGGCTGCCTACTCGCCACAGACACTGCTGGCCAGGCAAAAAGGAAGATTGGAAACGGAAACGGGTGTTACAAACTTGCCATGAAGTGCCACCACACTCCCAATGTCTGCCGCTAGTACAAGCACAGGCCTTCATGTTACTGACCGTAGCACAGCAGTAAGCGGCTGGTTCTTACTTCGACAAAGAAAGGAAGGAAAGAGGAACAAGAAATGGCGGGATCTGTTGTCATCTGCACACTCCGGGAAAAAAACAGTGATCATAACAATGACATCTTCATTCATAGGAACAACAGGAACAGCTCAGAGGAGATCCTTTGTTATGCACACTTTACTGGGCTGTTTAAATGTCAAGACCGGAAACAGGGAGTTGCTAGGCTGGACAGGCCTGGACAGACCAGACCAGGCACATGTTCTCTGTGTCTCGATCTGTTTAGGCCTCCTTTACCTTTCTTAACCACCATCCACTTTAGTACCCCACTCAGTCTGACCCCAACATATTGTTGTAATTTGTTTCAGGTTGGTGGGTGGGGCAGCCAGTTCTCATGGGGCTTGCTGCTACTAGAGCGGTGTTTGGCTACCTCAAGTCTGGCTTTTATTGAGACTGTTAGGGAGCTGAGGGAAAACACATTTTTTTCCATAAGTTATTAGCACAGCGTGTAATCAGGTTTGTGACGTAAGATTGCTCCATAAAAACAACATGTCTAGGCAAATACGCAGAACAGTTATAAGATCTGCCTTTTCTTTTAGTCACATTTAACCCCATGTGGGCATAGTGATAACACCACCTAAAAGTGTTGGAAGCAAAATTCTTTTAGTGAGTTACTGGGTGAATCTACAGTACTCTGTAACTCGGCTGCAGTACTATGCTTTCACACTGGATGTGCTCTCAATCAATCAAAGGGAAACTTAGGATGTGATGCCCATAAAACATCATTCCCGAAATGAATGAAACCTACCACACTCTTAAATAAAAATATATTCCTCTAAATATTATTTTTGTGCCTAGATACTTTAGGGGCTTCATGCAAATGGTGTTTTTTTTTCAGCTTAACTAATTATTTAATATAAAATAAATAGCTAGTTTGCTTGTTTTATGCTGAACTGAGACATTTTTATAGTCTTATTTTTTTTTTTAATGACAGTTTTAAAACAATATCGTAAACCGTGATCAATTATCGTTATATTTAATTTCCATATTGACACACCTATTAAAAATAAATAAATAAATAATAATAAAAAAAAGGCTAGTTGCTGGTTCACCCTAATACCCTACATCAACTAACCGTAGCAAAACAGCAAACCAAGGCTGCGTCCCAAACCGCACACTACAACCCTACACACAGGACACTACGGAACTGACTGCTAACGGCGGTGCTCGTGATTTGTCCAGTTGTTCAGTGCGGCAGTGCGCGGTTGCGGACGCAGCCCAAGTCATTTGTTTCGGTTGCGGAGTTGTGGCTGTCAGTTGAGGAGGTCCAATTCCCACACATAGCAACACCACCACCAGCAACCGACGAGTAGGCTTGTAGAGATAATACCGCAGTACCGTTAACACAGAGCGCCCGGTAATAAAGACGACCACAGCAGACGTTTCTTACCTGGAGTTCAGAGGGCGAACTCGAATCGCCACTTTCACGTTTGCCATTCGCCCGAAACAGCACGGAGGGAATCTCTGAAGTGAAATTTGAGGTTAGAGTCCATATAGCGCGATTAAGTCCCACCTCATGATCTCTTCAGCCATATTTGAACGGCGGGGATCGACTATGACAAGCCTTAAAGACCATGCCATTCATCCCCGCGTGGAGCAACCGCACAAAACACGCGCGCGACTGAGCTGCTGAAACTTCCTGCAGTCTCGAGCTCAGAGCAGCAGCCGCGGGAGGAGGAGGAGGAGGAGGAGGAAGAGGAGGAAAAGGAGGAGGGAGAGCTGTTGGCTGCAGACGTTAGAGCTGTTTTCTGCTCAAGTAAACTAGCTACTTCTCATTGCACACGGCGTTAACATCACCTTGCGCTGTGTTGGTAGAGTTGGACCATAATAACAGAATTTAATATTACAGTGTTTTCCTGATATGTAGCGGAGAGCAGTGTTAACGGTCTGTGCCCTGTGTACGATCTCCCCCTGCTGTCTGTTTATAACATTCGTGTGGGTCTATGTAGGTTCATATTTACATCACTATTATCCGACCTCTCTTTATCCCTTAGAATTAAACAGGCTGTTGAGACTGATATAGCTACACTCACCAAGCACTATTATGAAAAATGGTCCACCTGCTGTCAGTCAAGAACAGAAAGCTGAGGCTGCAGTAGGCACAAACTTACTGAAAAAAACCCCCCAAAAAAAACAAAAAACAAAAGCCTGATCTGATGAATCTCAATTTCTGTTGCTGCACACAGAGTAAGGTCAGAATTTGGGATCAATAGCATGAATCCTTGGACCCAACCTGCCTTGTGTCAACAGTCCCAGACTAGTGGAGGTGGTCTAGTGACATGGGGAATATACATATACACACACACACACACCTTCGACTAACGAGCATGACAAGGCTGAACGTGGTAGAATGGGTGTATATGAAAGTGCTGCTGGAAAGTCTGCAGGAATTGCATCATACAAGCAGAATCTCAAAGGAATGCTTGCAAAGTTTTGTGGAATCCATGCCACGAAAAACTGAGGCTGTTTCAGGAGGTAAAGGAGGCCCTACTATAGTGTTTGTAGTAAAAAAGTTCTTGGTACGTGTATACAAATGGCTTAAATAAATTGTCCGCCATTGTGTTCCTTAATTTTTCCCTACATCAACTAATGTTAGCAAGGGACAAACAAAAGGGAACACAAAGCAAGGCTGCGACCCAAAACGCACACGTCAAAACTACACATGGTACACTACTCGATTTACACCCAACAATGGTGTGATGTTACTGTTGTGGCATTTTGGAAGACAACTAGATAGCAATGCTGTACACTTGAGATCCCACTAATTAACTTATTCCATAAAAAAAAAAAAAAAAAAACATATCATAATGTACATATTACAAGGGATCATAATCCCTATATTGTGATATGTATCCTATTGCCAATACACACTTGTGGAGACTGAGTCATCTGTTTTGGCTGCGGAGTTATGGCTGCGAGACGTTTAATTCCCACGTATAGCAACACCACCAGGAACTGACAATTAGACTTGAGGAGCTAATACACAGGCCATATACAGCAGAAACATTAATAACTGTTGGAAAATCACAATAATACATTAGTAACATTTACATACCAAATTTATTATATTTCTTAAGCTTGACATTAGACATACAGTTTAAAACCAACCGATAATATTAACATTATGTCCAACATGAACCAAGAGTTCATTAAAAAAAGGCACCCATAAGCATTCAGAGCAATCAACAGCCCACAACACACAGATGCGTGTATACATGCATCTAGAGCAGCAATCAGAACATTTCCATGGGTGAAGCATAGTCACAAGAACAAATATGTGCAGGACAGCATGAGGTCAATTAACATATGGAACGATATGCCCGGTACATAACTTCTTTCTCTGTAGCAGAGGCACCTATATAGCTTTCTGATACATGAAAAAATAAACAGCCTCAATTTCCAAGCAGTAGGACTGGCTGGACCTGCTGCACTACCACACGTGTTTGGTGGGGCATTGCACTGAATACAAATTCAAAGTCCAAAGTCCAAAAGCTTTCTTCGCATTACACATTCTTAAATATCATCTGTTCAGAATATAGCAAAGTGTATCTCAATTTTCTCAATTACTAACAGCACAGATACATTTTGATAAGCAAAATGCTGCTGTTTTGAGTCTATTGTTAGAATTCTACTCTGCTTTATTACTACTACACAGGTGTGTAAAAACCAACCAATTAGATTCCACTATACTCAATCGCACAGTGACAGTGTCCAGATGTCTTTGCCAGAATCAATACTAAGTACAAGACAACACTGAAGTGGAGTGGCTGACTGGAGTCACTAAGGCTTCACTCAATGAGGGCATTTCAAAGAAAATGCACAGAACAAGTGGCACTGTTCTGGCACAACAAGTCTCAAATACTCTCCATATCTTAACGTAAATGCTTAAAACCCATTAAAAACACCCCCCCCCCACACACACACACACACACAATGGCTTCAGCTGTTCCAAGTATTTGCATTCCAATATAATGCCTGAATTCATCCCTCCTGTAGTGTATGTGGCTCCCTCTGCTGGTCATGGTGAAACCTGCAGTATGTCAGTATGTTTGACTGAAGGCACTGGTGAAGGAGAGGCCAAGGAAAGCTTCTGAAACTTCTCAATGGATTCCTAGAACAAAACAGGGAGTAACCAGGGTTCAATTTCATTTGGTGACTGAGAACATAGGTTCAACCATGTAAACACATGTATCTTGGATGTGTGCATGTATGAGTCTATTACCACAGGCCAGGACAACTCTGACAGTTTCATCCAGTGAGAGCCTACTTCATCCTCTTTTAGAAGCCCTTTCTCAATGAGCAGTGTAACCAAGATGAGGTAGTTACACCTCTGTAAAGACAGACAAAACGCAACACAGTATAGAACCTACTGTACATGGCTGTCTGTTTGATAAAAGAGTGAAATCTACTGTGATGGGTGGTCACCTGCATGTCACTGGCATGAATAATCGTAGCGAGCATAAGTTCACTGATGAGAAGGTGCAAAGGTGCAGAAGGCGTTCGAGTCCATAAGAGAACAAACTCCTCCAACAGAGGCCTAAAATCACTACATCCTCTTTTATTACTCCCAGCTGAAGACACCATGGGTAGCTCTCCCGATACTGTATAAACATACAAAACCAAACAATTCATACAAAATATGAGACCAGGACTGCTGTTTTTAAATTAGCTGAACTGCACCACATGAATCTTAATTATTTTATTTACCTAGCTTGGAAGCCAGCAGGACAGTACAACGCAACAGCATCTGCTCTGCCACTGGAGACATGAACTGCAAAGTAATCACAAGACAGAGAGTACAAGGGAATGTAATTATTAAATACATTTATGATTGTATATGAAAGTGGATAAAACATGCGAAGCAGTGATATGTTGACTGTACTTTTTTGCATCTCAGTGTCTGTCCGGCTTTATCTAGCAGGGAGCCAATTTGCTGAATTGTGAAGACCTCTTCTTCAGTTCTAGGTCCTACTGTAATGCTTAGCATCTCCTGAAACAAGCAAAAGAGTAAACACGTTGCTTTGCATAATCCAAGCATTTAGTGGACAACCAAATTAAATTTTTAACATCAACTAACACATTCCAGAACTGTCAAGCATTATGATTGCTTTGACCCCCGGGTACGGATGGCTAGGACATGGTTGGGGGTCGCCCTATGATGGGGGCCAATGCCAGTCCTGGATTTTGCAGTCTCTGGTAGGTGACTCTGGTAGATGCTCTGCTACATTAGAACCTGGACCTGGATTAGAACCCTTTTCCATAGAGGGAACTGGGTGCTGAATATCTTTTCTTAGTAAATACATACAATATCTATTACACTGTTGTTGTTTTTTAATTCCCTTTTATTCATTTTATGCATTCATACTATTTGGTTTTCAAGATTTAGCACCATCCAGTGTTTGAAACTTGCACAAATTCAGGAATTCCCAGTGGCAAACACTTTTCATAACACCCTGCATTTCTTTGTATACCTTTATCTCGACAATCACATCTGATGCCAGTGGAGCTTTGTGGGTGCAATCTGGAAGGCATGAGGACCCAGTCTCCTGGCCTGAGGAACTCTTCAGTGACTGTAGACTCTTGCCTGTTCCCTCTGCATCCATAGACTCCGTACTAGCAGGGCATGGCAGAGTCTTCATCACCCGCTCAAAACTACTTTTCCACTCCCTCTTTATGAGAGCTGAGTAAAAAAAAAACATGCACAAAGCATTTTCAGTTTCTCTCTTCAGAGATCATTGACCAGTAATTGACCATTGAACACTATCCAAGGTAAGAGTTTTAGTTTTTGTGAGTGCTTCAGTACCTGTGATGTTAGAGGAGAGCCAACTGCAGGCTTTCTCAGTAGCCAGACGGGTGGTGATGCGTTCAGCTGTTGTCAGGACCTGTAACAGAAATTAGGTCTGTCTTTGGAACCATAGGCAAAAGATGTCATTGTATAGAACAGATCATTTAGGATGCCACTCACAGTTTGAGATGTCTCCTCAGGCAGAAGGACGCTGATAGCTCTAGGAGCATTCTCACTGCAAAACCTAGTACAGGACACACACAGACACGCACACTTAACAATTTGTGCTATTTAAACATCTGCATTTTTAAACAGAGTATTTAAACATAGCATTGAAAAAGATGTTACAATTCTAATGCACGATGACATCAGAATCATATTGGTAAATATTTGATAAGCTAGACTCCAGCACTAAAATATCTGCTTTATTTATTTCATTGCATTTGTCATCCCACAGAATGTTTAATAAACATCACATTTCAGCACCTAGCAAGTTGATGGTCATCTGCGTCTCAAGACTTGCTCTACAAGACCTATGAAGGTGGCCATTAGATTTGCATTAGATTCTTTAACCCCTGTCAGTTGCAAGGTACAGCTGCTGTAAATCCCATGGGCAAACAGGTGCATACATTCCCAGCCATCCAACTAATGTAGAATAAAACCGCCCTGGTCAGACCAGCTGACCTTCCTCCAGTTGCAGTGTGTGTTCTGAGGTATCCCTCCAGTAACCAGCATAAAACAAATCTGCCACAGTTGCCCTTCAGTTGATTCTGTGTAGATGAGATACCCTTTGTTTGTCCTCCCACATCTATGAGCCTTGAACACTCAACACCCTGTTACTAGCTCTGGATTCATCCGTATAGATCTGTTCTACAACATCTTTATCCAGATCTATGCACCATACCTGGTAGCTCTTTCCAGTGCCTGCATGCCTGCATCGCAGAGTTGAGCACAGATAGAGTCATTCAGCTTGGCTGCACTAATGCCTTCTGAGCCCAAACCGTCCCTGAGGGTCTTCTCTCCCCCTCGCACTAGCTCTGACACCAGCGTTGCTCTAATTCACATGAAAACACACACAGATGCAGGAAATTACAGAATACCACCATTGGCATCAACATGTACTAATACATAAAAACACACAAAGCAGATAATATAACAGAGAGCAAAGTGACACTGACTTGATGTGTTTGACACAGTTTGATCCAACTCTCTCCGCCACAAACTCCACAGTACGTTTGAGCGAGGGAGGCTGGTTATGAAAGAAAGCCTGCTCCAGGTCCAGCTACATCAAAAAGCAAGTTTAGAGCACATTTATGGAGAATACGTAAAGATTTCAGGATCATCTAAACAGTAAGTCAGAGTGGATCTTACTAAATTCCCATTTTCTTTCTTGAGGAGGTGCAAAGCACAGTGAACAGTACTTGTGTGCATTCAAGTTATACAATCACACAGTGACATGACATGACAAATTGTCTGTGGCGTCTACGCTCGGATTTCCTTCACCTTTTACGCTCTCCTGAACTTTCACTGTGGAATCTGTCCTTGGTTTTGAGGGCATCCACCTTATGAGTCAGTCACAGGTGGCCTTTTCTTCTGGTAAATACCTCAGCTAAGCCTTTAGGGAAGTGAAGTTATATGTCCAGTCTTTGAGCCCATGAAACTAAATAGGGAATTTGTGAGGAATCTACCGTGACCTCATTTCTAAGGTCTTCCATGTAAATAGGGTGTGATTTTAATAGTGTCAAATCTTGACCTCTAGGCAGATGTTGACAATACTGACTGTGCACCACAAGGGAACCCACATTTGTAACTAGGCTTCTACTTACTACGAGACTGTACAATATGTGTCCCTTGATATTTGTAGCAATGGTGTTGTCAATTTAAGAATGTGATCTTATATCTGAAAAAGGGAACTTTTGAATTTTACTACACAACAGCTTCATTTGTAAATGTGTAAACGGCAGTATTACATGGAGTTTCTGCTGAGAGCGGGTATTTGGGGGTCCTCTGGGCTCTGCAGATGTGGGAGTGATCTTGCGGATCAAACCTCCAGCCTTGGATGCACTTCCCGACACAAAAGCAGCCAGCAGCTTGCGAAACTCCCCTGACAAAACAAAAGTAGAAATTTCCATTAACATTTTGATGCCAATTTAAACCGATGCAGTCTCTTATTTAATGTTGGTACTGAATAGTTCCACTCACCTAAATACGGGCAACAGGTATAAAGAAGCTGTTGATCCACCAAGGGGAGATTATCCTAAGAAACAATTATTCGTAACATTTAAATTGGATGCTTTACAGCAGTTTTTTTTGCATTTTTCCGAAAGTAACCAGCATTGCTCACATTATTACATGCTGAGCTGCTTTTTAAATGATCTAAAAGTGACTCAAACACATGGACAAAGGTTAAGCCTTGTCCTTTGAATGGAAAGTTATTTTTTACCATGGTACACAAGCACTTTTTTACAAAACATTCAACATCAGCCTTTATCAGGGTTTTATGCAATTGCCCCCCCCCCCCCCACCCCCATTAAACCACCCACTCACTACAACTACCCCTCTCACTTGCAATGCTCCCGGCACTAGAAGGGTGAGGACAAGCACATCCCTTCTCAGTCAGCTACTGTCTTTCCAAACTGCCGCTAATGCAACATAACTATGTCAGTGTCAGACCACTGCCAACGGCCAACGGATGCCCATGCTGAGCAGCATCACAGTGGAAGTAATGAGGTGAGAGAGCGCCAATTGTGCTCTCTCAGGTGCCGGCTGCTGTACGCTTTATAAATATACAAACACCGAATGTAACTTCAGAAGCATTATGACTAGAATAGTAGCATTTATTCACCAGTCCTTGATTGCTAGTGTGGTTCTCCAACTCCTTCAGTTCATCTTTTAGATTCATGCTAAAAAAGAGGTCCTCAGGGAACACTGGGATCTATGAGAAAGAGAAAGATTGGATAGAGAAACATTAACTCAATATTGAGTTCAATATCGACTAGAAACCTATTCGTTTAGCGCAAGGCGCCTCACCTGGAAGAGCCAGCCAAGCACAGCCACCAAGAGCATCTGATTCAGGTAGAAGTGCCCACCCCCTTTACCTAACCTCATCCTCCTGAGAGACACACACACACAGACAGCATTAGAATGCTTACAAACACACAAAATGTTGATTGCGTTTGTGTGTGTGACACACCTGTAGAACTGAAGCAGCAGGCCCAGTGCAGTCCTGTAACAGGGCAGAAACGGGCCAGTATAGTCCAGCATTGAGAGGAACTCCACCAGCCAGGGTACAGTCAGCACAGTGCGCTTCCTGTGAATGCAGCTTCTCAACACTGCACAAACATCCAGCACTGGAGCACTCTGAAGGATATACAGAGGCTGAGTCAACAATCACCTTCATCAGACTTCTAAAATAACTCCGAACTCCAAAGACTTTTCTCTTTCATGCTCGGTGGATCCATACCTTGCTGCGAAGAGTGACAGCAGCCTCCTGGATCTCTCTGGATGGGGCCTCAGAGGTCTGATAGGGCAGGAAGGAGATGAAACCTAAGAACTTTGCCAGCAGTCGAGCAACAAGAAGTACAGAAGAGAATCGCTGCTTCTCATCCTGTAGAAGAAGAAAACAAACAAACCAAGCAATGATGTACGAGTTCATTACATGCAATTTACTACAGTTCTATTCGCTCATGTCACATGGTCCCAACCTGCTGCTCCATGTCCCCGTCTCCTCCCTCTTCTCCTTCGCCTGAAGTGGCCTCGGGGCCAAGGATGGACACTTCATTTAACTGCAGCAGCTGCTGACACAAACCATCCTTCAAGTGTTGGTTCAACTGGCAGCTAGATCACAGAAGATGCGGATGAAAAGTAGTTGTTGTGCAATCAAATAAGACAAGAATTAAATTAGAACCTAATTGCTATGACTACGTTTAATGACAGCTTGTACTGGAGCTGGCAAAAAGCTTTGACAAGCCACCACTTGAGTGTCATTCGACTCTCACAATGAAGCTGACAAATGACTAATTTAATAGGACAGGAAGTAAACCAAAAGCTTGTCATCTTACCAGCTTGCTGTCTGCAGGAAGTGTCTGAAAAACTCCTGATGTCCTGGAAAAGACGGCGGAGGACAGGGTCCACTTAGAGCTTGTGGCTGGATCAGACGTTCTTGCAAGCGTTTAAGGCGTCCCAGACTGTCAGCACCCACCATTCCCAGCAGGTCAGCATCCGGAGCATCGCCGGGTGAGCCCAGAAACCTGGGGCCCTTACACATCTAGAGACAAATTTGCATGAAACATCTGTTGCCCTTCAATATAATCCAAATCATGCAAACGTAAGAAGAACCCACTGTGGCCTACCTGGACCAGCTGCTTCTGGAAAAGCCTGGCAAAATGGCAGTGGTTCCCTGCTGAGGTCAGCTGGCTTACCATTGCCCTGTATAGGAGGACAGGTCAAGAGAAGTGAACATTTAATAAAAAAATAAAAAGAAAAGATTTTTCCAGTAGAATTATTAATCTACAGACAAAGGAAACTCTATATTTACCTGACTCTGTTGCCTAGTGCCACCTCAAACTCCCATCCAGGCTCTTTATGATAATCTTCCCACTCTCTCAGCAACTCGTAAAATATGTCCCTGTACAGGCACAAAGCATTCCACCATTACGATTGCTCATGTACAGCACACACAGAGACTGATTTCCAGTACAGTACATTACCTCTGCTTCTTAAAGATGTGAAAGGCCTTGTCACTGCTGAAGTTTGTGCGGTTGTCAGTAGCTGGCTGGAATGGTACTGAGTGAATGAAGGTGGGAACATCTGGGAGAACCTACGGAGCAATGTAGACAAAAGGCAGTATATTAAATAAAAAGTATATTATATTAAACAGGGCAAGGTAAGGTGGTGGCAGAGGAAAGGAAGATCACTAAGATAGGTTTAGTGTTAGTTGTTGATAACACTCTTAACATGGCTGTTGCTGCTTAGCAGGGTAAATTCCTGTGAAACGCTATGCTCACATGCTAGGCCTGGCCTCTCGGCGAGCACTCAAGTTGGCCACTGTGTCAAGGCTACTAGGCAGGGTAAGACGTATTACTGCGTTTTTCCACCACTGCCCCACTCAAAACCTTCCAGTTGACTTCCAGCCACATAGTTTCCATTTGTTTTATTAATATAAATATTAAAAGCAAATCAATTATGGTTAATTAAAAATAATAATAATAAAAAGTCAGTGAGAAATTTTTTTTTTATAAAAAGTAAATAATTTTCATTTTTAATCACACTGCAGTCCACCATAATCAAATCATAATCAAATCAAATTAGAAGGTCCCTAGACCCCTGTGTTACACTTTATAATGTTTTATTTGTAAATGTATTTTAGGACACTGTTTTTTTTCTATAAATGTACTGACACTTTTTTAACTTTTTTTAACATCTTCATTGTAGCTGATATAAGAACGGGTATTTTATATATATATATATATATATATATACACATATTTAATTACATTTAAAGTCTTTACAAAACATGTGTTTAGAAATACATGTGAGAATTGTTACCTCATACCTAATTGTTCAAAGCCAAAGACACCCTGATTCCCATTTAATCAAGAATTGAGAATTTAATATTAAGCTTATCTACTTAAGATACAATAGAAACAAGAAAGTACTATTTGAAACACTTGTTATTGTCAGTGGGTTGCATACCTTCGCTGTGCAGGTGTCTTGAGCTTGCACCAGAAGATCTCGCAGGCCTGGAGAGAAAACCCCCACCCTTTCATTCTCCGCCAGGAGGCGCAGAGTGCAGCGATCCAGGTGTGAGAGCAGCCTGAGAGACAGCAGGCAAACCAGGGTCAGTGCAGATACAAGAGGGGAGAACAATTGGTACTCAGAATGAGTAGAACATAAAAAGACTCACGTAAACTGATTCTCCAGAACTTGCACTGCAAAATATACACAGTTGTGGACATTTCCAAGATATGCTCTCTCCAGGGCATCTGTAAAATCACATTGGTGAGAAGAGGGAAGGCTGAAAACAAGTTGTGGCAAAAATGGATGATTAATAAAAACATGATAGTGGTACAATAACCTGTTTTTCCCCCACACACACTGGGATCCTGTTCCATGGCATCCGCTGTTGACACACTTCGTGTGGTGAGCAACTGTAGCACAAAGAACACCTCCAGGAACACACAGGGCACCAGGTTCTCTAAAATGACCACAATCCATACAAAATGGCTGTCAATCATAAAAGCACAAAAATTATCTATTTAAAATCATTAGTGAGGAACTAAGAAAAGGAGATCAGCACAGTTCGGTGATTACCCTGCTCTAACACACCTACCAAATCTGGCAATTAGACCCAGGACCGGACTTCCCCACCCCGACCTAAATAAGTCTTTAATGTATAGTTTAGTGGTATAATAAAACTGTACACAATTTCCCCTCCTACCCCAAGCCCAGTCTAGCAGTTTGGCACTTTTGTCGCCCTACAGTTATGAGGCTAATTAGGGAAACAGTAACGAGAACACAAGGACTTACTTGTGGTTTCTGAAACTGTAAAAAAGTTATTAATAAAATCAGTAGTATCAGCTAAAGTGATTAAAATAAGTCAATTTCTTTATTTTAGCTAATTTCCTGGGAAATAAATACAATTTCAGAAAATTGAAATAGTAGTAGTCGTTTAAGCCATTGTGATATAAAGATATCTGGATATACTTTATGCTCAAGTTTTGTTTTGTTATTCAGCACATTTTTAAAGAAATTAGGAACTACTAAAAATACTGATTTAGCTACTTGTGGTTGCTCTGAACCCACAATCTTGTCTTACCTTGGTAAAAATGTAGGTGAAAACAAGTAAAAAAAAAAACAAGTAACACACACTTTTCAACTATCTCTTGAATGTTACTATGTTGTTCTACTGCCCCCCTGGTGGTCTCTCACCTGAAATGCAGGCACAGTAGAGCTTGGCTAATAGGTTAAGCTCTAGTGCATGAGTCACTTTGGCAGGGTCAGGGCCAGGTGCCTGGGGATCTGGAGTTGCCTTAGAGCCTGGTCTCACTGGTCTGGTGGGGGTGCAAACTCCTGGGGTGGGCTTTGAAGGGGAGCTTGTCTGCTGTGCAAGTTTGGACCTGAAAGACAACTGATGAAGTTGAAATATGATACAGCAACAAACAACAGAGAATAAAGAAACAAGGAAATACATTTGGGATATTAACAAATGTATTCACAAGTTGCCTGCATACCTTTCTCTCTTTAGGAGCTCCCTCTCCTCCTGCAGACAGAGGGGACTCACAGCATTTGGTCCCGCCCCCATGGACTCTGGAATGGAAGGAGGACTGCAGGGCTGGCTGAGGGGTGTAGAGGTGAAGCAACTCTTGGGTTTGGAGTTGGGTCGTTCCGTACTGACTGGTGTCGGGTTGATACGCCGGGATGGTTTGGTTGCTCTGGAGAATAAAGATTGAAATAACATCGGACATGTTAAATACCATGCTAGTGATATACTGACATCATACTTTAACTCGAACTTGCCATTAAATAAGCGGTTTAGCGGTTCAATCTGCTGTAATACCTGCATGTACTGCATATACTGTACATTTCTTAACTTAAAGTAGATAAAAGTTAAATGTAATTAAATACAAAAACAAACTGAGGGAAATTAGTTTTTAGAAAAACAAATTACTCACATAGGTGAGGCATGGGCTGCACCCACTGGGGGAAAGTCCTCCAAATTGTTAAAGTTGAGTTCTACTTGTGTGGGAGGTGACACTGGCTCGCTTATCTTCCCTCCACCCCTTCCCTTCCTCCCTGCACTATCCCACCGGCAAACCTCCTCCAACTGGCCACTACGAGTTCCCATCTGTCTGCTTGTTGCAGACGCTCCAAATGGCCCACTCCTCCTGCGCCCTCGATGCTGCTGTAAGGTGGGGCTGGGCTGGGTCTCTGGGGGTGAAGTCATGAAGTCAGCAAGACAGTGGCGCTGGGCAGATCGGCGTTCGGAAGGCGTGTACCTAGGGGCAGGACTCCATCCTGAACTGAATGACGGGCTACTAAAATGACTGATGCCAGTAAGGCCATGAGAGCCATTCAGCGGAGTGTCCAGCTCATTTGGGTTGTCCCCCACCTGGGACGTGTTGGTAGCAGGAGAGAAGAGCTGGACTCGGCTGGCGCTGCGGGATCCTTGCCCTGTTGATGGCCTGTTTCCTCTGCGTTCACTTGAGGATCCCTGGGCCCTGAGAGGCCTGCTGGCACTGGGTGTTTTGGCAGGGGTAGCAGGGCCATGGGTCAAAGTGTTACTGCTCTGGTCCCTCAAGAAATTCAGGAGAAAAGGCACAAACTCTTGCTTTCTAACTTTTAGCTCTTGGTCATCATCTTTACACTCCTCCTGTGAGAGAAAAGTTAACTTTGAGTTTGTGCAAGAACATATTATCAGACATATCATGCAATACAGAGTAGCGTGAGAGCTTTAGAAATAACTAATTGTAAAAATACAACAACAAGATGAAAAAGAAGCCAGAACTAGAACTTTAGAAAGAACTTAGCTAGTGTTGACTGAGCTGCAAGGCAATGCAATAATAATAACATTTGTTTGTGTCAAAACAGTAATCATAATTGTTTCACAAAAGTAAAAAGTGGTCTAACTACCTAGCTAAAATAGCATCTCTTAAAGTAGCTACCTTTTTTTGGTGAAATTAGCTTATTTCTGTCAGGAGGCAACGTACTTCTCACCCCATTAGCTGTAGCTCGGCTAGTGCTAGCTAGAAAAGGAGTTGCTTATCACTCGCCTAAGTTGAGAACTAAAACTACTCTTTTTTCCTTCTTATGTCATGACAACACAATCTCGCTATCTCAAAAATAAGGTACTAGTTACCGCAATCAAATACAATACCATCTTCTTACATTTTGTCCTCTCAGCCAGTTTAAGGCCCTGTTTAACTCCACTTCACTCTGGAGCAGCGATTCCAAAAGAGCCGCCATTCTGTAACTCGCTGCGCCGAGATGCTAGAAACAAGGAGAGCGATGTCAATAACAAATGAGAGTCTTCAAAATAAAAGTCCATGTTTCTACTCAATGGCTGATTTCTGCAGTAATTATTTCTACTCTTTCGTTCAGCAGTGCTGAATGTTGTTTATGTAGGCAAAGGGAAAAAAAAGGACAGAACATCATAACCAACGTATTTTGAGCACTAAAGGATGACTTTTAAGGATCAAGGATCAAATTTGCGGTGGTACCAGAGTCGGTTTACGATTTATAGCTATATCAGCTCTACAAGTTCTTTAGTGGTGCTTTAGGACTAGAGAACAGCTGTGTCCTAATTTACTATAGAAAGTTAGGTGTGAAATTAACTAAAACATGTCTTTGCAAATTCACATACCACAATGAATGTATCATATAACATGATTTATAATATATCGATTTAATACCTACAGTGAAATAAATTAAAAAAGTGAAAAGTTACAAATAGAAAATCCTCAGCAGAGAACACACTTGTACACATGCCATTGCAGAATTAAAGTTTATGTAATAACACAATAAATACAATAGTATTTTAGTATATATGTATTTTTTGTGTATTCCGAAATTAAATAGTAATTATTCACTAAAACATGAAAAAAATGCTTACATTTATTTTCTCAATTCACTTATTTTCACTTAATTTGTAATTTGACCCAAACCTTTGCATTAGGCTGTATCTTGCCATCTTCTACATCGCTAAATATAAATAATAATTACATAATAAACACATCTCTGAGAAAACGAGGTACTGTTTCAGATTTAATTAGCTAGCTAGTTAAAAAGTTTCAACGCTTGGTTCTGGTCAGAATCTCCTAATTTGTGCCTAGCCATCAGCACTGAAGGGCGAATGATCTTCTACCACCTGAAGTAGTTTGACTAGTTTTAGCGCGCTCTGGGACTTTTAGCCAGCTCCTGCGCTAACCTTCATTATCACGGCGAAACATGCAATACTGTTTTGACATGAGCTCAGGCAGAACCTGGAGGAAGAGCCTGTAATGACAGAGCAGGGTCCACTACAGGAGCTGTAGTTTGGGGGTTTCGCCCAACAACTTCAATAGGCGTTTCTGCTGGGGGGCTTGGTCGGTGCGTGTAGGTGCATTATTATTATTTCCACGGGCAGAGCTGTGTCCTGCTGCTCGTATCGGTAGTGCAGTGACAGCGGAGTAAGCGCGGCGTCCCAACCCCGTCCTTCGCTTTTCGAGTATGCAGTCATTGTACGCGCCTTTCCCAGCTCCCGTTTGCCCTCACCGTTTAGTTGTAGCGCGGTTTATGGATTAGTGCGAGTCGCCGATTTCGTTATTTCAAGCCGCGGAACTGCAATTCAGCTACTACGCCTGCTGCTAGCGAGGAGCCGTGGCTGGCACTCCGAAAATGCCGTCTTCGAAGGACGGCTTACCGGGAGAAGGTGACCTGGTTACTGTGAAACATGAGCTTACGAACGGTAAGTTAATCAGACATATCTGAGCCTTGACCGATAACAACATAGCGAGCGAGCTAGCGAAGTCACACGGCTTGGCGGTCAGTTTACTTGCTAGCTGAGTTAGCGTTGGCGCGAGCTAGCTGGAACCGCCATCGGAACTGTCATGAGCGGGGCGGGCAGGCTGCACATGTACGGGCTTAATAACATGGTAGTACGCTCTCGGGCTTCGGCTCGGCTTGGCAGCTGCTTTGTCATTCGTGTTGGATGACATTTACGCTTTTGTGAGAGCAATTGTTAGGGCTGCTGTTGGTATAATTGCAGTATTCAGGCCTAGCTCGGAAGAGCGAGTGGAAGGCACTGTCTCCGTCTTCGGGTGTCAGTCAGGGGCTCTTGAGGACCAGCTGCTGTGTTGGTTTACTGGATAAGTGTGAACTAGTTAGCTAGTGCTGCAGTTTTGCTGCATATTTGCTTAGTTCATGCAAATAATTTACTGAGTCGTATAATCCCTGTCAGCTCACTGCGGCTTTCTACCAGCGAAACTTTTCCCAGTAACACCAGTAGCTCTCTAAAGGCAGCTAGCTAACTATTACCCCACGGGGCCTCGCCTTGCTTCAGTAGGCTGCACCTCCAGTCCGCCTTTCAGGCGCCTGTCAGACCTCCCAGACCCGCCATCATCATCATAAACCTGGAGACTGGAGTTGGGTGAGAGGCGTGTCATGTTTGACTCCCAACTGCTCAGTCCGCTTATTGCAAACAGAGGTGTAGATCTGATCTGACAAGCGTGTGTGTGTGTGTGTGTGTGTGAGAGAGAGGTGTGTGTGTGTGTGGGGGGGGGGGGGGGGGGGGGGGCAAACTAGGACAGCCTACATAACTACAGCAATTTACACTTAAAACTGGAAGAACAAGAACGACTATATTCTCATGACTTGATCTGTATGTCCATAGTAAACCACAAAAAAAGTAAATGTGAGGAGATGAAAACATTTTCAGCTGCCTAATAGACCACACTTAATTTGTCAGTGGTGTTAATGTTATGGCTAGTTGATGTATATTTCCCCACATGGTTTATGCAGCAAGAAACAGCAGAAACAGAATGAAAGCAGTAGAACCACAGATAATATGTTCAGTTTTCATGTTCAGCTGTACGTATTTCCATACTGCAGACTGACCCATTCAAATAGGCCTGGATCGGCCCCAGTCCCAAACCACTAAATCGGCCTGGAACATCTCTAGTTGATCCCCTCACTTCTGTCTGAGGATTTCCAGGCACTCCTGCCTGCATTGTTCTCAGGCATTTGGTCAAGGCTTGTTTGTACACTTTGTTTAATTACTGGTGCCCTTATTAAACTACTCAATCTGTGCCCTTACTCTGTATTCACCAAGAATCAGAATCAGAATCTCTTTATTTCACCAAGTATGTTACACATACAAGGAATTTGTCTTGGTGAGAGCAACACGTATGACAAGTAACAAAAAAAAAAACACAGAACACAGTCTTAAACTAAAGGAAAATGACACTAAACAATAAATAGGGTAGGGGATAAATTAAAAAAGTAAAAAGTACTAAGGTAATAAAGAGCTGAAAAATATATTTACAGAAAAGAACATCTGTACAGGTGTGCAAATAGCCATAGTGCAAAATAGGCAGAGTGCAAATAGCTGTTCAGTCCGGTTTGGTACAGTTCAGTTGTAAGTTTTGAGGTTTACAGTGGGAGGTGACCACTGTGATTGAGGAGCACTACAGCTCTGGGGAAGAGGCTGTTAGCATGACGTGTTGTGCTGGTTTTGATGGAGGGGAACAGTTTCCCCTGAGACTTGTGGGTGTTATGGGTGGTCTCAGCTATAGGGAGTTGACCATGTCTGCCTTCCATATTTGACCCAACTCTTTAGGCATTATCACACTCGCTATTTGATTATTTAGAGTTTTTATATTTCTATATTTTAGAGCTCAGTATAGACAGAAAGGCTTGCATAAAGGAATTAGATGAGAGAAAGTCTGAATGCTAAAAAAGAAAAAAAGGAAAAGAAAACACAAATGTGAGTATGTGCATAGAACAAGCAAGAATACAGAAAAGGACACATTAATGAATAACTGAAAATAAAATAATAGTGGCATTTTTATCTGGGTAAAAAAGAAAGGAAAAAAAATCAGCTTTTTTTGAGTGGAGATCTGTTTAGAGAGGTTGCTATTTTTTAGCTTGGAAGCAGGAGCTTTTTTCCCTAGTGAATCCTTATCTCCTATCCACCAGTTACTCTGTCTGTTAGATCATTTTACTGGACATTACACACAAAAATAGGTAAAAGACCCCGTTTACACCTGGTCACATTATGCGACAACCAAAACTCCACCCAGTACAACCAAACACCAGTAATAATTGCTTTGTAGTGAGCAAATTTGCATATTTTGCTCCACACAGCAATCATATTTCAGTCTCATATGCATGTGGCTAAAATCTTATCAGGATACAATCCAGATACTAATCAGTTGAAGTGATCAGGTGTAAACGTGGTCATTGTGACCCACACATATTCACCAGCATACTTTCTCCAAAACACTATCCTAGTCTGATCCACTACAAATGTTCCCACATAGCTGATTTGAAAGAAACAGCCGGGTCTTCTTTCTCACTCCTGTATCTTGCTCATTTTCACTCGCCATAGCCAGACACCAGTCAGCCTGAGGTAAGCTTAGCATGGTGTGTTGCTAATTTGCTAATAGCTCACAGCTTAAAGCCCAAAGACACTTGCTCAAAACTACAACACATCCTTTATCCAAATCTCTTTTGGTCTTTTGTTCAGATGAGTCCTGGGTGGTGTTTGTAATATTGTTAGCTATGTAATGTGTGGCGATGATTGTTTGGCTTGTGGGAGAGATTAGAGGTTCATATTTCGTGCGTAATCAATAATTGGTTATTTGCCTCACAGCGCTGGACAGATCCTGCCTGCCTTCTTGGAGTAAATTTCAAAACACATGCGACCCATATGGCTTTTTGTGGTCCAGGCCTGGATTTAATATAATGTAAGCTAAAGAGATGGTCAATGGTGCTCAAAGACAGTCAGCAGCCTGTTGACTAGGGTTGCAACAGTATGAGATTTTAATGGTACGGTAACCGTCTAAAATAGTTCAGTTTTAGAGTATCAAAAACAATGGACGATGGAACCCTTAAATGGATTTAAACAGAAGGTTTCTTTGATTGAACAAATGCTTTACTATAGATAAAACATTTTTTACAACTATATGTAATATATTTCCACTCTGATATTTTGATAAATACATAAATAAATAAAAAGTGAAGCTGCAGACAAGGTGGAGCCTTCTTGAGCTATTTTGTATCTTGTATTAATTATTATTAATCTTTATAGATTAATCTGCTGAATAATTAATCAATTGACTACTTTTCAAAACCGGGAAGAAAATACAAGCACAGGACGCGGTGTGATAACCATTATTTTTAAACCATGGTGTGCCTAAAACCAGTACACCACTGCTGTTGAGAGTTTGTGTGTGGTCCAGGGTTTGGTAACATTAAGCCACATCAGTTGGGAGTTGTGTTGTACTGGTTTTATGGATTGTAACAGGACCCTTAGGATTCACAACCACCTGTAGCCTGAGGCCCACAAGCAGGTTAACGTGCTTCTGACTGCTTCTAAAATAACATAGAGTAGATCATGACGAAACATCTCAGAAATGTGCTGTGAGTCTGAGGGTAAAAGTGCTTTCTGCTGTAAGCTATCAACAGACAAGACTGGCATTGTTGGAATTGTAAAACTGACTTTTTAATAGTCACCTCTTAAACAGCAGGAAGCTACAAATAAAATCCTAAATGAAACTGCGAGGAACAAAAAATGATAGTTGTCTACTCATTTGTTCTCTGGAAACCTTATTTAGGAGGGAGGGGGGCAGATTTAGGTTAGAGAGGTCTTGTGCAAGCCACATTTTTACCTTAAAGTAAGCTCATACCTATGACACGCTCTGCGCTTTGTCCAATCAGAGGGCGGGCTGTTGTGGTAATCAGAGATGCCACGGAGATGATAAAGAAACAGCAAGCTGTACATTTTGTTGTAAGCTTGTGGCTTCTGATATGCTGAGTTTATTTCCTTTGGAAGCGCTACATGAGTCAAAACCACAGGTTTGTCCTGTGCAGTTTATGAAGCAGGCCATGAAAGTCTGAAACTTTTAGTAATAATTTAGTAGCTTCTTCACAAACAAGTGTTTTCAGTGACCTATAGCAGCACTGATTTTTAATGCAAACACAGAAAAACATATGTATTTTTGTTGCCTCTGCATTCAATTTAATTGAGAATTGTGAATATTGTGAATATCTGTGATATAATAGCAATTCTACAATGAATAACTGAAATACATAATAATTATAGAAAGATGCAATACAATGAAAGTAAAATAAATAAAAATAAATGTTATGAAACTTTGGAGCGAAGGAACATCCTTGAAACCCCTTCTCTCTAATCCCTAATCCTAAAAAAACCCATCTCTGCCCTGTTCACATATTTACAACAAGTCTGCACAACCCTCCTCCACCCTGTCATCTATCATTCCTTGCTCACTTTATCAGAGGGGGACTGGCATCCTATCACAAAGCAGAAGCCACACAAAATCCAGCCCAAAACTCCTCCAGGGGTTCTCCCCTTCTTTTACAGTCATCATAAGCTGAAGGCATGGTCTTAACTAGCGAATGTAGCAGTTTAATAAGGTCCACTACATATTTAATCTTCCATCTTTAATACTGTATTTCTGTTAAAATGTGAATTTAAACAAGGAATTTAATACAAATTCTGCAGAAGTATATATTTACTATATATTTATTTTAAGGTAAAAAGTAATAAGTGGAAGTGGACTATTCAACAGTTTCATGTGTGGGTGTAACCTGCCTCCTCGTTATTTGACAGATGAAAGAGATGAAAGTGTTGGAGGTCTGGACTGTTGAATTTTTAATTTCAGAGCTGTTCAAGCTGGCACTTACCCACCTGGACAAAGATATTTACATCAGAATGCTGTTCACAGACTTTAAATCAGCATTCAAAATCACCATCATCCCTCAGCATCTGGTAGGGAAAATGAGGCCTGAACACTTCCCTTTGTAACTGGTTTCTGCATTTCCTGACTGAGAGATCACACTGAGCACTGGTGCCCCCCAAGGCTATGTGCTCAGTCCACTGCTGTTCACAAACTGTGACTCACAAGCATGCTGCAATGTACAGTTTGCACATCATCAAGTTTGTTGATGACATGACCGCGGTGGGCTTCATCAGCAGAACTATTGGTTTAGTGTACGTTCTGCAGACATTGGTACAATGTCTACATTGTACATGTGATACATGATACATGTGAAGTGAGCCACTTTTTGGAACTGCCACCAATACAGCCAGGAGGCCAACATGCTCAGACGAGCATGCTCCACCGCAACAGCTAACAGATGCCACTGCCGGCCAACATTGCTTAAAGAGCAAAGCGGCATGGATCATAGTGGCTGGGCATTAGACCACTGGGCATTAGACCACTGAGCCACTTGGAGACCCCAGTACATCCAAGTATTAAAAATACTTCTATTCATAATCTCAGGTTCTCCAATTGCTTTGGACACACTAGGGAATGAAGGCAGTAATTCCTGACTGGTTAATGCAATATTTTTGTTCAGCCACTTAAATTAAAGCTGAAAGGCCACACATCAGTCACACCCGGATTCCTCCATTTGAAATCCATCATTGTGGATTCAAAATACATAAACGATGTACATATTTGAATTAAGAACATTCAGTGCATTTGAGTGAATAATCACAGTGCTGGTCAGTCATAGCATTCTCTGTGTTTCTCATGCAGTCCTTAGCTGTGCTATTGAGACTGAAAGTGAGAAGAGATTAGTCGCAGTGTGTGGTTGATGTGGTGTGCAGTGCTCTCGTCTGTACATGCTCAGAGCTACTGTGACAGCAGGAATCCGTTCACCTCAGTGGGCACGCTCATAACAGGCACATGAAGGAACACATGACACGCTAATATACTGGCCTGCTCGCCTCACATACTGTCATATGCACTCATGTGCTTCATTCCGGCCCCTACTTCAGCACAGGCATCTGTAACCAGTGCACTCACTTACGTATAGAAGTGGAGCACACTCGTGTATAAATCATACACTTTATATTTACAAACTTGACATTCAGAAGAAAGTCAATGCATTGCATCTTAGATTGTTCAGTAGGAACAACTGCAGAACCAGATATTGTGGAGTAGGTCTGCTGCATTCTTAAAAGGAGAAGTGAAATCATCTCTGCAAGTGAATCCTTGTTATGTTTATAGCCACATCCTAATGAAAGCAATGACTGAATGTCCACTGAAAGCCAAAATATCATTCTCAAAAACACATCAAAATTAATCATTAAAAGACAAAAACTAGGTGTAGTTTGACATGAATCTTTTCTTACATATTGCTTATTGAAACAAGCAGAGACATAGTGTTGGAAATATTTGTAGGTACCATGTTTGTGTTTGAATAATGAAGAGATTATTTATTATGTATTGTAAGACCTAATAACATCTGAAACTGTATGACTGATACGCCTCACAGCCTCTTTCCAGTCTCTCCTTTACTGTGTTGGAAAACATTTGTTACAGTTGTTAACAAGGTATATTGGTGCATCCTATCTGCCAATACAGAAAGCAGTTTTTCGTATTTTCCCCTCTCTTAGCCCTTTCTTTTTTTTTTTTTTTCCAATTTTACTTGATATTTTAAAAGTTTGATATAAACTCTATTTGGCTAAAAAATCCAAATAATTTAAAAGAGCCAGTCACAGATGTTTACATCTAAAAACATCAGTGTAGCAAAGCCAACTCTTTCAGTTACCAGAAGTGTTTCTTTTTCCAGCAGCAATAACCAGCCTAGAAATAGAGTGCTTTTGATTTGCATATATTACGATTAATATACATGCAGCTTGTCAGATCACTTAACATACATTAGGTGCTAAGCTTATCAACGTGTTTGGAAAAGTGCCTTCCTAATGCACACTGTGTTTTAAGATGCTGATTTTAAGTGGATTGTCAAGCTGAAATTATTCAAGGCTTAGTTTTGCAACCTCTTGTTTCCTCTCTGCAGCCAACCTGACGGGTCATGTGGAGCGTGTAGGCATCGAGAACTTTGAGCTGCTCAAGGTCTTGGGGACAGGAGGTACGTTCCCGCATGTTCTGTAACCACAGTACCTGTCTCTGCCCCCTCTCCTGTGGGTGCATCCAGACTCAAACACTGTTCGTCTTGTCTGCACACAGCCTACGGAAAGGTGTTTTTGGTGCGCAAGGTGAGTGGGCACGATTCAGGCAAACTGTATGCCATGAAGGTACTGAAAAAGGCCACCATTGTACAGAAGGCGAAGACGGCTGAACACACACGTACAGAGCGGCAGGTCTTGGAGCACATCCGACAGTCCCCGTTTCTCGTCACCTTGCACTATGCCTTCCAGACAGACACCAAGCTGCACCTGATCTTGGGTAGGAACCGTTCTGCTTCTTCTGTCCAGCACAACACAAATAAATGTATAGTGATACGTCGTGCTATATATATATATATATATATATATATATATATATATATATGGTTAAGTGTCACTGTAATGATTACCAACAGGGATTAATTGTGATGTCTTCTGCAGTGTTTTCTTACCGTTGCTTTGTGTCAAATCCATTACATATATATGTACATGTATAACATGGTGCATTTAGAATTATCCTATTTTTGCCAGTAAAATAATTGTTCTTATCTTTTCATGACAACATTACCTCATCTTTGTATCTTAGTTTTCAATAGTGCCCTGAAATTTGTATTGCACTGTGTCACACAGCATTATTGGATATGTCTGCACCTAAGAATGCCAAATACGTTACACTGGTCTGATAAGGTTTAGTTTAGTTAACTGACCTCTACTCCAGATAAGGCTTTTAGGTGGTAGATTATTATATGATCAAATGGTATTCATTAATGATGCCAGATTGTGAGATTTTGGTCATGTCTGTGCATATTAGAAGCAAATGTATTTTCATTTTAAATGAATACTTGAAGTTTTTTTTCATATGTAAGTATGCAGTATATGAAAGTGCATTATATGATGTGCATTAGTATTACAGCTGTTACGTAAAAGGAGATTAAAACAGAGCTGTTATTACTGTAAGGTCACAGAAGTGCAGTTTCTCAACTTTCAATCTAAAGTTATTGTTGAATTGTAGAGTCTTTCCTGAACATCATTCCATTTTTTCCATGTTTTGGTCATTTCTTGGCATCAACCCAATTATGCAGGCTTATTCATATTGGTACAGCATGTAAACTGAATGTAAATGGAATCAGTTTTGGAATCATGTAGTTGTTTCACTTATATAGCAGAATCACAGTAATACGCTCTAATAGGTTAGCTAATGAAACCTGGTACCTGTGTTACGTCACAGTCCCTCTCAAAATGTCATATGTCTTGAAAAACATATTGACAACACATTCTGCTTTCACTGGAGTGTGTTTATTCAGGGTCTTTTTAGTAACAGAATGAGAGTTGCTTTTTCTGAAGCTACAGCAGAGCTGTTCTATTGCAAAACTAAGCCATCTGCAAGCAGCAGTAAGTTTAGGCTGATGCCAGGCTCTGATTGCAGACTATGTGAATGGGGGAGAGCTCTTCACCCACTTGGTGCAAAGGGTCCATTTTAAAGAGCAAGAGGTTGCTTTGTACAGCGGCGAGATCGTACTGGCACTGGAACACTTGCATCAGGTAAGGAGCATAACAACACCTGTGTGATGTAAGCAAAATATGAATTCTCAATTACTGTGTTGATGTTTTGTTTCTGAAATTGAACTTGGAAATGCACTGAATGTGAGAAGCTCCTTTTTCACTGAGCTCTTCTCTTCTCTCCTGTCATCACACATCGCTTCTGCCCCATTTCTGATATGGCAGAGTTTCCAGGCCAGCCAGTTTAATGGGCACAAATATAGCTGGAGTGTTCACACAATATCTCTAAGGCTTTGTTTACTGAAAGGAGAAGAGCTCTATTTTTGCTTCTTGCTGATTCCCTGCACAGCTGCAATTATTGAGGGGGGAAATGTCACCCAGAGGGCTTTCTGTTAGCCTGGTCCAAACAGACACAACAAATTAGGTTTTCATTTTCATTGCATGCTTCACTGTTTAACAAACAAATATGATATTATATTACCCATGTGAATCATTTTAAAACCCAAGGGCTCCATACAGGCTTTTAATGTGATGATGCTGTTGTGATATTCAGTTTTCTGTCAGGAGAAATATTATAAAAAGCAGCATTTCTTAAAGCAGCAGCTTTTTCACAAATCACCAAAATGACTTCAAAAACATGATGTTTCTTTTTTTTTAGCTAGGAGTTGTCTACAGAGACCTAAAACTGGAGAACATTCTTCTGGACTCAAATGGACACATTGTCTTGACAGACTTTGGCCTTAGTAAAGAGTTTGATGAGGTGAGGCAATACCCTCAACAAAAATGCATTGTTTTACCATTGTTTTATGTACTTCATTTAAATGAATTAAACATCTTACAAACACAGGTATTGCTGAAGGTATAGATACTGAAAGACAAGATTGTGTTGATATCTGGTGCTTTGTTTTGTTTATGTAACAAAAATACAGTTATCCCATAATTTGGGTTAATAGTAAAAGACTGAGATGTTAGTTGCTACAAGGTCTGTTCAAACGATGAAAACACAGTTATAGTGCACAGTTCTACGTTGTTTGAAGCAGGTAAGCTTTCCAACCCTCATCTTACTAAGAACATATAAATAGGCGCATCAAAATAACTATGATCGGTGAAAAGAGGATGTGGCAAACATGGCAAATTTACTTTTGACCACAAAGTAGAAGAGGAAACAGCAGTACTGTGAGATACATATATGTATTCATATGTTTTTTTCCACACTTTTATTATATCAGCTCCATTTTCCATATAGGAGTGTTTGGTCCACTTTTTTGTAGGTTTATATTTTTATGTGTATATACATGTTCTTAAGAATTATCTGCTCAAATAAATCTAAAAAAAACTTTGTTAAACAAACCTCATTGTTTAATTGCTTTGTTTAAAAGGCTTTGTTGTAACACTCCATTACAACTAACTCCACCCTATGAAGGCTGTATGTTAGTCTGGCTGTATCTTAGCCTGTCCACCCCCTCAGACACTAAGCAGTGCAGGCGTCTGGAGTTCTCAAACCAAGAGTTTTCATCTGTGCGATGACATTACATAAAAAAAAAAATCACTGTCTGTGACCTTCCCAGCACTAATAGCATAATGTGACAGAAGAAGTCTACACTAGTGCTTGGGAAATGGGAATTGCTAAATTATAGAGACAAAAGGTAGGGGAACTCCACTATATACAACAAAACACAAAATGTCCATGTTACATTTTCCCCTGTGTTACATTTTCTCATCAAGCAATTTCAAGCATTATCTCTTTCACTATAGACCCAGTTATCAGCTTCATGCTATGGGCAAGAGAAAAGTCTTTGAAGCACTGCACAAGCATTGATGTTACACTCATGGCAATGATAGGGGTATAAAACAAAGAACTAAAAATTAAAAGCCAAATTAAAAATCCTAAGTTGTCTTCTATTAATATTTAAAACGGTTCAAGTAAGTGTCAGCCAGACTTCCAGTCTCCTAACTGAGGCTTACAGGCCTTTAAAAGTGCATTTTTCTCTGTTAATGGATGAATGTTTACTCCTGTCCAAAGACCACCCAGTCTCTACACTTGCAGGTCCTGACATGCTCTGCCGTGCCAAAGTTAAAGAGTGCACCTCCAGTTGACCTAAAGTTTCAGTGTACAATGTTTAGCTTCAGTGTAATTCTTCTTTTTTGGTGCTTTTGTTCCTATATGTTGTAGAAGGACTCAGTGACTTCTCTGTTCAATGTAACAATGAACTGCCGTGTAAACTGAGAAGCATGCACATGCAGCTGTTGCTTCCTCCACTAAACTTTCCCCTATCATTGTCTCATAGGTAGAGAGGGCTTACTCTATCTGTGGCACAATAGAGTACATGGCCCCTGAGATTGTTGAAGGTGGAGAATCTGGGCACGACAAGGTAAAGTCAACATCCACTCCACATATCGACATTATGAACCCTTTTAGTTATATAGTTATTTCACTCTTTTTGCTATACATTTAACATGCATTTGTTAATTATGTAAACAAATTTACTAAAGGTTTAATGAGATATAAAATCTGTTATTTGATTTAACCTCTAATGCTCTATGACTTATCACATTTTTAGGATTACTGTTTGGTAACTACATGGAAAGCAATGCAAAGTGTCTTAGTTGTTCCAGCAGTGTTACAGCAGTGAGGATAAAAGCCAGGAACCACTAGTGTAGGTTAATATGATATGTGTCTCTATTTTTTACCAATATTTTTCAATATAACAAAAACAAGATGAAGATGAAAATGTGTCTTATGTTAAAGATGATCATTTCAGTTGATTACAGCCTTCAACATTGTAAAAATACAATTAGAATATTATTATTCTTTTATGAACTCAAGTTCATAAAAATATTTATAAGTGTAGCATGAGGTTTTTCTGTTTGGAGAAATAACTGATGTAAAATGACAACATGCTTTTGTTTCCGACAGTAATAACTACAAATCTAGTTTCTATAAAGCTGTCATTGCCATACTGAGAGTGTGTGGCTGTGCCGTTACAGGCAGTGGACTGGTGGAGTCTGGGAGTTCTGATGTATGAGCTCATGACTGGTGGCTCTCCTTTCACTGTGGATGGAGATGAAAACTCACACTCTGACATAGCTAAGTAAGTAGATTCACTGATTCTTTCCTGACAAATTTCAGCAATGGGGACAAAATGTGTAATTTTCCCACAGTAACAGCAGGAGTGGGGATAAACTTTACTGTATTCCTGTGAGAACAATAATATAAGGTGTCTGTTAACAGTTCAACTGAGGTAACTCCGCCTAAATTGAAAAAATAGTAGAGATTTTGCCGTCGATGGGTAGAGACCTTACAAATGTCGACACCCCCATTTGTAGCATCAGCAAAGTATGAAGCAGAAAACCTAACCTTTCTGCCCTGTCCGCTCCTCACTACGCCCCCTCCTCCGCATGCTTGTTTTGTGCTGAGAGAGCGGGAGATCAGCAGATATTGAGGGTGGAAATAGTAGCATTATGCGAGACTCATGCAGCCTTACTGAAGTGTTACATAGTGCAGTAGCAGCGTTCCAGCCTGGAGTGTTAAAGACAGAGACACTATTCTCCCTATTACTAATCAGCGTGATTTTGAAGCTGTTATTATAATAAATTTGGAAATGAAGCTTTATTCGTATGTTTTGATATACCATATGCTTTAGAGACAACTGATATCTGCACAGACTGAATGTTGTATTATAGCTATTACTACGCAATAACTATGTGAAAAACAGCAGGTTTGGAGATAAGTAAATTAATCAGTTAATTTTGTTAAATTTGTTTGAATTTGTTAAGGTTGGTAATAAGATATATTCTGATTGATATGAGTGAGAGTGGGATCTTTGTGTTATTTAATAAATTAATGTTAATCAAAGGATTCAATTAAAGTTTTGTTGAACTCATTATCATGCTGTAAAGTTTTAAACTGGTGGAAATGTCCTGTTGACACCAGTTAACACCCATGTGACTTTTAGCAGCACTGTTATAGTGAGAAAGACTTGTTCAAAAGAATAAGGACAAATATCGACCGTTTTACAGTACTTTGTAAATGATTATAAAAACAACCTTTATTAAAGAAAAGCTTACATATTTCTGTGTATAAAGACAGTAGGGGTATGTTGGGATAAGGTGATGATACTGTTGCAGGAATGGGGTAGGGGTGGGGTCAAAGCATCTGGGGATTGGGATGAGGACTGGATGTTATCCCCGGGCAGCTCTCTACTTGAACTCATGGTCTCTTCATGCTGTTACTTCATTAGGAGAATCTTGAAGAAGGATCCTCCATACCCCAAGGACATGGGGCCTCTGGCCAAAGACATCATTCAGGGACTCCTTATTAAGGACCCAAAGAAAAGGCTAGGCTCAGGACCCTCAGGGGCCCAGAATGTGAAGAGCCATCCATTTTACCAGGCAAGAATAAACCTGTTAGAAATGTTAATGTGGAAATTCTTGACTCAGGATAAAACATCATTGTGTCGTTTATTTGCGCTGACAGCAAAGAGTCACTGAACAAAAAGAACACTTGTGTCTAATTCAGAAAATTAACTGGGAGGATTTGGCTGCCAAGAAAGTCCCTGCTCCTTTTAAGCCTGTGATCCGGGATGAGCTGGATGTGAGTAACTTTGCAGAGGAGTTCACTGAGATGGACCCCACATATTCCCCTGCCGCACTGCCTCAGAACTGTGACCGCATCTTCCAGGTGAGGCTCAGGGATACCTGACTTTTTGTAAACGCTTGTTTTCATTAATATCTCTGTGCCTCCTGTTCTAATGCACCAAGTAATTTCAAATTCTGAACACATTATAGATAGACTGATTTTTCTGAGATGGGATATTTAATAAGGTTAGTTTGCACGATTCTGGAGTTGACCCTCTATTTGCCTTTGCTGGAAAGTAAAGAGCGGTATTTGACATTCTATAATGATCGTGTAAATAATGTAAGCCTGGCTGTCTGTGTTGGTATTGAAATGAGCAGGAGGGCTGTTTAGAGACATGTAATTATGCTGATGTGGAGATGGATTTGAGTATCAGATGTGAATGACTATTTTTGAAGCGACTTGAACCATAATGTTGCCTATAACATGATGCCAGCTGATGTCGGCGGCATTGAATGGGATCGCATCTATGATTGCCTTCTGGATCCTCCACTCCGCAGGATCAATAGCTCCATTAACGACACTGTCGCGCAATGAAAGGTTGGCGTCTGCTAGAATAACCATGCCTGCCTCGATTACTCCTTCAACCTCTGATTACCAACTTCAGCCTGGCTTCTTTTTTTCCCAAACGCTCCCCTTTCATGTACTGTGGAATTTTGATCCTTCGTAATTTGCAGGCGTTGCGGCGATTGCGTCTACAGTGATAACTTTCAACTTGCGTATCTCACCTCCCCCCCACGCCACCTCATCCTCCAACCCTCCCCCCCCCAGCCTCCAGCCCCCAGAACTCTTCACAAAACCAAATTAAGTTGCATTAGAGGACCGTGATGCGATTTGAAAAGCAGAGCAATCAAACAGCGCGGCTTGGCAGTTAAGAGCATTTCACCCATTCATCCCTCCATCCTTCCGTCCATCCATCCACTCCTCCACCCGATGTGGCACCCGCAGCTGCAGGCTGAGTGTGCTAGGGGGCCACTGCTGTCTGAGGCTTTTTATGCAGCGACAGCTAAATGCCACAGATGATGCAATTATCACAGATGGACAACAAATGTGACTTTGTGACTGGAGCGCTCAGCCTGGAGGAGGAGAAAAGAACCAGATCCCAAGAGCCTGTTTTTCAGAAGTTGCGCACATTTGGCTTTTTGGCTTCTGAACTCCATCTTAAATGTAGCCAGCGAAACTTGCTATTAGCGGGATTTCAGGATTCAATTATGTCTGTTGAACACAATCCAAACAAATAACTTTTGAAAAGCAGCTCTGATGTACCAAATGTACAAATGTAGTAAAATGTACAATGTTAATTTGAATGACCTCTGGGTATTAACAAGCATCCCAAGTATGCCTGTAAAAAGCATTGTTGTGCTGTTTTATTAAAGTGCTACATTTGCCTCAGTCTGCCTGAGATGTTTGTTCAGTTTTTGGCTTGCTGTGTGTTTGTGCCGACTTGTGCAGGGCTACTCCTTCATAGCTCCCTCCATCCTGTTCAAGAGGAATGTGGTGATGGATGACCCGGTTCAGCTGTGTGGTGGAGCGGACAGGCCTGGATCTGCTGCAGTAGCGCGCAGTGCCATGATGAAGGTTAACTATTACCTCTTACATAGAATTAGGGAATTTATTGAGGGAGTTTGTTGTTCTCTTACCATTAGAGATCTAGTCATTTTACCCACCGATCCAAGTTTCTTGATGCTAAGTATCGGCCAATACCAATCCAGTTGATATATTTCTGTATATAATACAGGCATACATTTTAGGTATCCGCTAATTAATACTCACTTTTTAGTTAGTTTTTAGTGTAAAGTTTATATAAAGTGACAAAATGGACTACATTTTAAAAATTTCCATTTTACAATCCGCCATACGCCCAACGAGGACGCCAGAGAGCACACTGAACACAGTAGTAAAAACTAAGAATCAGAACTGGATCGGGTTTAAAATAGCCGATACCCAATACGTCAACATATGCCTGGATGAGTGGTGAGTTTTTGGATCACCTCAAAAATAAACCTTTTTCATGCACAATCTTCTCATTCTCCTTTTTTTCTGAGAAGAAAAATCCAGCATAGGAAACAGTTCATGAATAAAAACCTCTATTGCTTTGTGGTATGTTCCATGCAGGACTCTCCATTCTATATAAACTATGAGATGGACCTTAAGGAGAGCGCACTGGGGGAGGGCAGCTTCTCTATCTGCAGGCAGTGCACACACAAGAAGAGTGGACAGAAATACGCAGTAAAGATTGTTAGTAAAAGGTACCAGTTATAAAATTCATGCACAGCTTATGATATTTAGAGCATTATATGTCTTGTGCCTAAATATGTGTAACTATTTTCTATTTTACATTTATTGCATGGACAAAAGGTGATTCTTTCTAATCTCCACAAGAATAGACTGAAAGTTTTATTGATTGATTTTATTCATATGAACACATTTCAATTCATTTCAATTTCAAGTGCAATCTATGTTTTGCCACCTTCAAGTACACTTGGTATCATCTGCCATACAATATCATGTGAAAATGAATTTCTGGAGCTGTTTTCAGCATCACTGTCGTATTAGCATACTTTGATGTTTTCCATTTGAAGTTTTTGCACTGAAGCCCTTCTGTGACGGCCTCAGTCTAAATTCACAGTTCTATGACAAAATAACTTGCGTGTGTTTTTCCTGTTTTGAAGAATGGAAGCACAAACACAGAAGGAGATAGCTGCTCTCAAACTATGTGACAGACACCCCAACATAGTCAAGCTACATGAGATCTACCATGACCAGGTAGGCCACAATATGTGTATGTGTGTGTGAGTGAGTGAGACAGAGAGAGGTCATAAGGCTGTGGAGCTGCTCTGGGCATGCTACAGCCTCATTCAGTCAGGGGAAGTAGAGCACAGGGAATGTATTTGAATCCTCTCTCCTCAGTTTTGCCCTACATTCAGAATCCAGCACTTCCTGGCGGGATTAGCCTCACACCTCTATTTTTCTTAAGCTCCTAAAGCTTGGACTTCTGTTAATAATTTTTTGCCTTGTTAAACAGTAACAAATGATTGAGGAACTGCTGTGAAATTGATCTATAAATCTGAACTGAAGCCTGGCCCCGTATGTGGCTCATCATTGTTTGATGAGGCAAATGAATTAAGTGTGAACATGAGTGATCTCGATCTTAGTGAATAACAAACTAACTCATTTTTAAACCGCAAAACCTAATAAATGAGTTCAAAGAAAGTCTTTGTTGACTTCTCCCCTGAAACAGCAAGTGCACACAGATCTCAAATATAGATTCACCTCAGTCAGAGACACAGTAGGTCTTTATTATACCCGAAAAATATTTACAATCTTTACAAATATTTACAGTTACAGTTTCCGAACAGTATTGGATGTTTTTAGCTGTTGTAACATACCCATAAACACATATGACCACCTATATCGACGTAATGAATTACTGCCAACAAATTATATTATTGTTGTTTATTTTTCCTTTTTTCATTTCATATATGAATTGCATTCATTTGTATTATTATTCCTTCATTTGATGACAATCGAACACGCAGTTCCCTTCTACTGAATTAGCGGCCTCTGGTTGTTGGGAGCTGTACTGCAGGAAAAACCCACTTCAAGTTGTACTGTGTGAATCACAATACTACTTAGTCATTACTTTTCAAGGGTGTTTATGTAGGACTTTAGTTACAGGAGGGTTTGAGAAAAGCGTTTTAATTAGGAACAAATCTTAAGGACTAGTTATCAAAGTACTTAGCATTACAAAGCTTTAAGAAAACTCACCTCAGTTTGATCTACGTTGCCTGAGACCCAAAAACATGCTATCCTACCAATTTTGCAAGTATCATGGGAATGATAAAAAACTGTCAAATGCAAAACAGGGCTACAACAGAAACACACCTGGGAGAAAGTGTTATTCCCATCAGCAAACATTTTAGGACCATGTGCTAAATGTTTAATTTTATTTCAAACAAAAAGGGATCCAGTTCTGTTTCTGTTGTTAAGTGTGAAAAATGTGCTCATTATTGTTTTAGTTTTTAAGTAATTAGCTACTTCTCTTTCTACTGGTTGAGAAGTCAACCATTGTATTACTGGAAATGGCTCTGGACTACCCTTGCAGTTTTTGTTACGTGCTGTCTGGGCTAGTAAAGATTTGCCTTTTATTTTACTTTGGAAAATAGAAGGCCTTTTATTTGCCTCTCCCCTAACACAGTTGTGTGTATAATGGTTTGTGTGTGTATGCCCAGCTGCATACATATTTAGTTCTGGAGCTGCTCCGAGGCGGTGAGCTGCTGGAGCGGATACGGAGGAAGCAGCACTTCAGTGAGACGGAGGCGAGTCGGATCATGCGCAGGCTGGTGTCCGCTGTGAGCCACATGCACGATGTGGGCGTGGTGCACCGAGACCTCAAACCTGAGGTACAGACCTTCATAATCCAGTGCCACTACAGTGAAAGCCAAGGTTCTGCATCATAGATGTTCAGTTTTCCCCTTAAACACACTTGCCTATGTGATTGTTGACACTGAATGAAATACTGGTATTAGTAAAATACACAAAAGCACAGACACCAAAAACACCAAAAGTGTGTACCAGAATTCTTTCACACTGAGCTCTACTATTTACCTTTGTATATGCCTCATCTTCTGGGCCCTGGAGAACCTGCTTTACAGCTCAGCAAATAATGAGTTCTGCTTTTAATAAGATGAATATAGCTGACAGAGTGCAGCTTTTGTTAAATGTTTTTATGTGATTGCTGATCTGAAAAGTCTTTTGAACTTTTTTCGATTACCAAGGGTGTGTCTTAAGGGCCACGTATATATGAAATAGGTCATCCATATTAAATTAACAGCTACAGAATGCACATTGGTTCCTAATGTATACAATGTAATTACACCTCTATTTATACCTTTAGTTGGTTATTTTGACTTTTCTTTAAAATTAAGGATGGCATATTATCCATGTGTTTCAAAACAATATTATTGTACATTTTTACATTAATAGTATTTAAAAAGCATGTGAATATTTTATTTTAAAAAGTTTATTCTCATTTGTCCCTGTTTCATTAGCAAGCTAACATTTACTTCACCTTGAATTCATATCTTTCTTATTCTCTCACTTGCTTGCTAGCTCTTTTGCACAACACATACACACACTTTCTTTCTGTCTTTCTCTCTCTCTCTTTCTCGCTTTCTCCCAGCTGTAGTCTGCTCCTGCGGCAGACACAAATGCTTTATTATAACACTCGACTAAATAAATATGTCACGCTGAATTTGGATATCCATTGAATCCATTAAATGCCTGTTTTTAATTGTTATAGAAGTGATGTTCCTGGTTCAACTCCTGATGTTTAGCCTATCTATTTTCATTTCAGAACCTGCTGTTTACTGATGAGAGCGAGAACTCTGAGATTAAAGTCATCGACTTTGGCTTTGCTCGTCTCAAACCTCCTGACAATCAACTCCTGAAGACTCCCTGCTTCACTCTACAATACGCCGCCCCAGAGATCCTCACCTATGACGGCTACGACGAGTCCTGTGATCTTTGGAGCCTGGGGGTTATACTGGTAAGAACATGCTGTGTGTGCATAGGTTGGCTTGTGTTACGAGTGTGGGTGCCCACATACTGGAGTGCTCGGATACCCATTACTATCGAGCTTGCATTTAAAACCCCACTCTGTGTTTTCATGCTTATATATTGTAGACATTATTTTAAGTTATTCCTGCCAACTTAGTCTAACTGGATAGTGGTGCTGTCCTGTCAGTCGGTTAGCCCAGCTCGGTGAATGGCCATATCTGGAATGCTGTTATGCTACAGTTAGCTTTTAGTCTAGAATGGATGGGCGTGTGCTTCCAGTGCTTTTGCTTGCTTTCAGTGCTTTTGCTTGCTTGTGCACAGCGTTCAATGTCCCTTGGCTGGCTACTGGCAAAGGTCATTCAGTTTTCTAGTATCTAAAAGAGTCTGGCAGTGATGTGCATGCTCATACTGAAGCATAATCAGAAAGAATGTTTTTGAAAACTCACAACAAAAACACCACGTTCTCAGGAAGTGGCCGCTACATGTTAACACACCACCATCTTAGACTAGAACAAGAATGCTGAGTGTGTCAGTTTTAAGGCTGTAAACAGGATTTGTATTTGAATAAGGTTCACAATTTGTCACTGCCATGTATTGTACCTCTGCTGTGCCAAATATGCCCACATATTTGAATATTTGAGAAAACTGACCTAGGCCATGGCTTTGTATACTCTGTTTTTATATTCTGTTAATGCTGAGTGAGCTACATAGAGATATGGCGGGATATCAAGATACTGACTACAGTTCACAGTGGCTTCCCTTCAGCTAAAATATTAGTCCAGTTCAGCTGCCTTCCACTGAGCAAGAGCTACTAAAATGGAGAGAGCCCAGGGGAGCTCGCTCTCTGCCGCCTCTCTTTCTCTGTATGCATCTCTCTTTCCCTCTCTGTGCACGACTGTGGGAGAGTTAACCCTTGCCGCAGCCCCCTGGGGGTTTAGCAGGGTAGTGCAGTGGGCAGCATTGATGAGATACTCTCAGACAGGTCAAGAGAGAGGCCCCACAGCACTAAACACAGAGAGAGAACCAGAAAGAGAGCACGCATAGATCGTTGTGTAGCTGAGTCTCTTTGTCTTTGAGCCAGAGCAAGAAAAGAAGGAAGCCAAAAAATTAGAGGAAATGAAACTTGCCTTGCAGAGAGTAATGCCTTATCATTATATTAGATCACTGTAGCTGGATTTAAACAGTGTAACATTAACAGGGCTGTTCCATTTCCCCAGTTGGTCTTTTGGCCCTTTAAACCCTTATTTTGGTGTATTTATTTATTTTGGTGTATTCGCTGTGAAACTAATAAGTATATGTAAGTATGCATGCAAGGCTTAGTTAAAAGAGTTAAACTAGTGGCAATATATGACAGCTATATGAATGTTTCAGTGATCAGATGCATGCTATGTTACAGTACACCATGCTGTCCGGGCAGGTGCCCTTTCAGTGCCAGGAGAAAAGTTTAACCCACACCAGCGCAGAGGAAATCATGAAGAAGATAAAACATGGAGACTTCTCCTTTCAGGGAGAAGCTTGGCGGAACGTGTCCCAGCAGGCCAAGGAGCTCATTCAGGGTAAGAGTTTTATAGTCATTCAATTCAGTTATTCCTCACAGATTGGATTTAATTGATTTGTTTTAGTTTTTTTTAAAAAGCAGAGGTCCTTGTTGTGTCTTTGTTTGGAGCCGGTGTTTTTTTTTCATGTCCGTATATGCGTGTGTGTATATCTGTGTGTGTACGTGTGTCCATGTATGCATGATACCTTAACAGAGCTCCTGACTGTGGATCCTAACAAGCGGATAAAGATGCGTGAGCTGCGCTATAACGCCTGGCTGCAAGACGACAGTCAACTCTCCTCCAACCCGCTCATGACTCCAGACATCCTGGGCTTGTCCACCGCCTCCGTACACACCTGCTTCAAAGCCACCTTCAATGTGAGAGAATGGGGACTACATACAGTTAGTCACTTAACTGTATTGCTTAGCATTAGGCTTGTTTTGGTGTGGATGCAAGTTAGCAGCTAAAGTGTGGGCCTGCTTACAGACTGTTCTTAAGACATAGCCAAAACGTTATGAATATAACGCAGCAGCTTAAGCAAGAGCATGCACTCATCATCCTCTTCCTCGCAGTCTCAGGAGAACATAACTTAATATTTTGAACTATATAAAACTTTAGTTGAAACGCCCTGTTTTACCAGCGGGAGAACCGCTTTGTTTTTAAACTAGCACTGAGAAGAGCTTTCAGAACCGAAAGCAGCAGTAGTCAACAAACAGAAACCAGATATCAGCCAAAGTGTAAACAGCTACACACACAAATCACAAAGTGACATGACTGCAGTGTTTTTAAGAAACTGGTAGCTGAATGGTCAGGGAGGACAGTCAGACTGGATCAGAAGACATTAAATAAATCTAAAACTAAATAAGTAAATCCAAAATGTCTCATTATAGAAACCGTTACTAAAATAAAGTGATTTTACTTCAGTATTAATCAGCAGCACATCTTTGCCAAATAGTGTGGCTGTATTATTTATACAAACACAAAGATCGAATCGGATACTCAGCATTCAGAGACTCGGGTGTGATTGGGGGCCAAAATAACCTGTTTTTGACAAAACATCCCTTCTCTGTGTAAATCACCTTAAGTTTATGGCTGTCCTGCTCATTTAAGCTCTGTTTTTTAAGGAAGCATGCTGAAAATAAACTCCTGACATTCTCTTGTTATTCGCTAAAACAACACGGAAATGTTCCGTTTTGTCTGCCTTGCTTCTTGAAATGTAACTGGTCACATCTGGTCACATAAACTCAGTATATTTCTGCCATCAAATTCAGAACTTGGTGATTTGAAAACAAACATGGCTGAAACAACAATTACTGTTTATCAAGCAGCTGCACTCCTGCTGGAAGAACTCACTGTGGGTAGAGTGGTACAGACAGCCAGAACTTACCTGCAAAATATTTAAAATAGCATCCCAAAATGACAATAACAACTCTAAAACTTCTAATAGATAAAGTATTTTTGTCCAAACCCGAATGTCTTTATGCAGAAGAGTGATTCTAATAGTTCCAGCATTCTCAGGCTGTTGTGTGAACCAATGTTGTGCCCCCCCCCAGGCCTTCAACAAGTGCAAGCGGGAGGGCTTCCGTCTGCAGACAGTGGATAAGGCTCCCCTGGCTAAGCGCAGGAAGATGAAGAAGACGAGCACCAGCACAGAGACACGCAGCAGCTCCAGCGAGAGCACGCATTCATCCTCTTCTTCCTCGCAGTCTCAGGAGAAGACACCGCCAGGCAGGGGACCAGCCACCATGCCTCAGCCATCCATCAGCACTCCCCTCACGCTGGGACCCGACGACGACGAGCCATCCCAGAGTCAGCCCCAGTCTGCCTTCACTTTCTCTGAGTGAGAAACACACTCGTCACATCAAAAACACACTTGTCGCACCCTTATATCTATGTCTTGGGCCTCCCTATGTCACAAAAGGCCCTTAGCGAAGTCCTCTGACCCCCCCACCACCACCACACCCGAGCCCTTCGCTAGCAATAGACAAGCAAAGCAGGGCCCAGAACCGTGGGAGAGTGTGAAGAAAGGCTTTGATCGCTGGCTTGGACCAGGCCTAGTCCCACGCTCCTGACACCAAAATGATCAGGCCTCCAGTGCATCTGCTGTATCTCACATGCTTGAGTTTCACTCCTGGAAGCATGAGACCACCCGCTAACTGTAATCAAGGGTCCAGTAACTTGCGCTGTCCTGCCAAGCAAAAAGAAGAAAGAAAATTAAAACAAAGAGAAAAAGATTATTTATTCTAAAAGAATATAGAACATATAAGAAGAGGTTTATATAATGAGATTTATGAATTATATGTTAAGTTATTGTTCTTGTTTGGACGATTAGACCGTCCCAGTCAGAAGATGTTCTTGTGAAATGACTTGTGAAGTTTGTTCTCACTGACCACTGTTGCAGGTCAGAACTACATGGTACTGTAGCTTTGCTTGATTTTCCGTGCAGGCCTGTTCAGTGAGAGGCTTCTTCCAAACCGGTCAAACGGTGAAGTAGCAGTGATTTGTTTGAGTGAATTCAGACAAATCCTTTTTTTCCTCTACCCTTGATGAGGAAGACTAGATAACAGCCTTTTCTGAATTTGTAATCTGCCATTTTAAGCAGATCGCAAGTCAAGGAGTTATTTTGGGGTAAGGAGGGTGATTTTGTACTTGAAACAAATTTTTAAAAAAGCAGCAATGGAAAAACACAATGCGGCAGCAGCCAGTGTTAGATAAGGGCAAAATAGTTGAGAAAATGCAATCAGCCAAACCTTTTCTTCTTAATTCCAGCTCCAGCTTTGCATTGCCTCTAGCTATGGGTGGCCAGGACGGGTCTTTTTTGAGTAGTGAGAATTTATGGTGCATTTACATTGCAGAGGAGTAAAGCTTTTGCTTGGCCGCATTGGAGCATGCTGCTTAAAATGCAAACTTCTCTTTGACTTCTCTGAAGAAGTGTGTGAAGGCAAATCCTGTGTCCAGATGAAATTACATAAACTAGACGACGATACACATACACATATATATATATATATATATATATATATATATATATATATATATATATATATATATAGAGAGAGAGAGAGAGAGAGAGACAGAGAGAGAGAGAGCTCTGTGAGCTCCCACAGCACCCCTACCTTGTGGCTTATTGAGTCTATTTGGCCATGTACTAGACAGACACAAAAACAAAATTGCCACATCAGACATCAGTCATGTTGGGATACTGTCCACTGTTACAGTATTATCGTTACACCACCCAACCCTAGATTAATTGTTGAAGGTCCTATAGAATTCACTTAATGAGTATTTGAAGTTGTTGTTTGATGTATATATTTGGTCTCAAAGTGAAACACACTGACTTTTCTTTTATGGTGTGTATTTGGAAAAAATTATGAGCACTTCTTTTACTGCGGCGGCTTGGAGGAGCCACATAGCATAGCACTGTAACAGGAATATTGTAATTATTTTTTGTAATTATAAAGTGCTCTCTTTGTGTCCTAAGGACAAAAAAAAACATGATTTGCGGTTAGCTTGCTGAAAATTGGATTGACATTGTAGCCGGTTGGCTGGCCTACTACTTGATACTGGGGTTAGTGTGTGTAAATTCTGGGAAAGTAAATATAATTAATCAAAATAGATTTAGGATTTTATATTTGGCCCCTACAGCTCTGTTTTTGGTTATGCCGGATTTTCTTTAAAATAATTGACTGCAGTGTTTGAGGTCTATGAGTAAATACAGGTTTCCTAGGGCACCTTTAAAACCCATCAGGGAAACCAACAACTTCAGCCACCGTTTTCCATGCTTCCAGGTATTCATACAGAGTATGAAATCTGTTACCAACTTCACCACCATCTTCTCAAAACACTGATTTTATTGATTTAGAGAGAAACTCGCTTCTCATTTGCATAAAGTTGAGAAAAGCTCAGCTTTTCGTCACTTTGCTGCATGTGTGCCGCTGCCACTCCCATAATCCTCTGATCCTTTCTGTAGAAATCAGTGAAAAATGCTCAGCTTCGCTGCAGTGTAAATGCACCGCTAGGCTCCACTTGCTGCCAGCCAGAATAAATCAGCTGCATTAAAGGTACAATTAGTGAGCTGTGCAGTTTGAAAGGAATAATATCCTATCATGGTTTACAGACTCATAGCAGTCTGTGAACAGATATTCAAGCAGCAAGCCAGTACCACGACTGCCAAGCTAACTTAAACACACTCCTCGTTTAACATACCTTTAAAATGATAAGAGCTATAGCAACAATTTTTTCACAGAACTGAGAGAAATAAGTGTATAGCTCATCCAGTTTCTATTTTCTGAGTAATAACAAATGGTCAGAGTGGTGTTTAGTGTAGTGTGCAGAACAAAGGATAGCATGTGGCTTCACCATCTGATCATATGCATCAGAAAAATGGCTAGTTGCATTTTCATGCCCCATGACTTAGAGCACTTCTCTCTACCTCCATTGCTAAACGCAAGATCTGTGGTAAATGAAAGCGTACATCTTCTTTCTTTTTGCATTTTTCCTTGGTTTTTGTTTTTCCTTTTATATGTTGAAAGTGTCGATAGCACACCAGCATGCCATCACCTGAAAATAATATTCTCATTATATACCGCTTGGTACAGTACAAGCCCGTTCTACTACAAAGCACTACAAAGGCTTCCCTCTGATAACCGAAGGCACTAAACTCATCAATGTTGTTGACCTGCTATGCAAAAACAGCCACTTTTCTTCCTTCAGCATTAACTTTTATCAAAATCTGCTAGTTATGCATTATAAACGAATGAGCAAAAAATACCACACCTCATTAGGGCTCCTTAAAGCTGACCAGCCAGTGTGTTATCATCATCATCATCATCATCATCATCATCATCATCATCATTATCCTTTAGCAGGAAGCTTTATTTATTTATTTGATTTATTAGGGTACACAATTCCTGTATTTATTATGTAACATTTATTTTGGATTCATAATACTGGCCAGTTCATTCATACCCATGCATAGTTGTTACAGAATTATAAATCTGAACCTCAACAACTGAGTTAATAAGCCGGCAATTTGAGGGATTAAACAGTTAGACAGTCTTCATTCTGTGCAATGAGCAAAGCCATGACATCCACAAGCTTAAAGACGGAGAGCTTGCAACAGGTACACACACACACACAGTGTACACATATAGACATTCCTACAGACAACATCGGTGCTCCTGCTCATATGACATCAATGCAACAGCAATAAGAGCGTCCAGAGAGCAGCTCGCTTTAACGTTGCAGAGAGTTGCTCTGTAAGGCCTGTTCAGCTCTACTCCATTGCCACTCTGTGCCACTCCCCTGGAGCGCCATCATTACTGCTCCACTCTTTCTGTTTTGGTGTATTAATAGAAGAGAGAGTGTGTGTGTCCTACATTGAACCCTCCTCAGGGAGCGGAGGCTTTATTAGTTGCTTTGCTGCTGTGCTGTTTGTCCTCAGGGACATTAAGCAGCCCAGCTTGTTCTTCTACCGCAAAGGACACAGAGATAATCTACGTACATGGGAACATAGAACTTGGAAGTGTGGTCACTAGGGATGCACCAGTTTTATGGCCTCTTAAATTCAAATTCTGATTTCTTTACAATCATATTGGCTGATGATGTTAAAATGATATTAAATGCTCATTAATGGGACAATCTGGTATTTTAAAGGCGGCATACGAAAAACAGTTATACCACCCCTTTTGAGTAGCTCCACCCACTATTATAGGTTTCAGTTAGCAGCCGCTGGTCATCATTTTTCTAGGTTGGTAGAGTGCAGTTCTTTTTTTATTACTTTAAAAATGTACTGTACCGCCAAATAAATTGACTTCAGATGAATTGCATCATTAGAGTTTCTCAATTCTGGAAATCTGAGGAAGAACTGAGACAGGTTCAGCAGACTACAGCTTGGAGAAAGAAAGTATATGTGTGTGTGTTTGTCTGTTTGTGTGAGAGGGACTGTATGCAGCGCTAAAGAGTGAGCAAAAAAGATAGGTATGAACTCAAGGTGAAGTAAATGTTAGCTAGACCACAAACGGGTCTCAACAAATGAGAATAAACAGATCTAAGAACAGTCTAAGATTTTTTGTAGAGCTTTGAAATTAAGAGGCAACTGCAACACAGATCTGCCAATATCAAAATAATAAATTGATCGATGGCTGATTGTCAATTGCATGTTTGGGGCGACGTGTCTGTGCATCCCTATTGATCACTAAACTGAAGACTCAGTGCACTTATAGGTTTTTAAAAATAGCCCTGCTGTCTTGCTGGTGCTTTTTATCTGTCTCAGTGTTTTCACAAACCTCAGAAACAGTGAATATTGTGACGCGTATCGTGAAAATGTCTTCAAGTATCTTGATGTTTTACTTTTGCCACATCACTCGCCCCTTTTCTGAGAATGTGGCTGCGATGAAGATGTGTCAACGCTGTTCAGAATCGATGTCATGACCTATGCTTCTCTTTTAGGCTGAGAGGTCAGTACTCTGTTCTACCGTTTCATTCATCTGTAAAGTACTTCTGCTTGAGGTTCACCAGTGCCAGGAGCTTTAGGTGAGGTAGAGGGAACACCGCGTAGCAGTGTGCCCTTGAAAAGAGCTTGTTCGAGTTATTGTTGGCCTACTTTACTGCTCTCAGGAGCTCCGTTAATTGTGTGGCCCTTTTTTCCTGCTATTGTAACAGAGGGCCCAGTGTGAGTACATATCTGTTCCGAGCTGGCAGCGGTCAGCTCTGCCGGCTCACTCTTTCATCTACCCGCGGAGGTGGAGTGATGCTCCACAATGATGTGGGCAGACAGAGCGTCGCCATATCTCTCAGGCGCTCAGACCTGCGCATTGTTTTTGCAGGAGATGTTTTTTAATCACTTTGAGGTCGTGCTTTGAGGTTTTATGCATTATGAAATACATGAAACGACTATTACTATTACGTAAAGGAACACTGCAAAAAAAGCTATGTGTTGGATTTACTTGATTCAGATGTGTCCATCATTTCCACATATATATTACAGTCCAGTATACTGTAAAACATTGTTGCCAAATATAGATATATTTCAATCTATTATATCTACACACTTCAGTCTGTATGCTTACTTATGGCAATAATTGTGTTAATGTCATATTTTATCCATGTGGAAATGATCTACATGTTTGGACAGGGCTCAGATAGATAAACAATCAAATAAATAAAAAGATGCACAATGATATTGGAATCATATATCATAATATTAGCAAACAATGCTTTAATTCCTACCTTTGCTGTGTTTGTAATCTTCTAAACATAAATGTATTATATATTTTTGTAATGTTATCCTGATGATTCTAGTCCTAGTGTGCATGCATGTGCACGTGAAATGTCGGATATCGGCATTCCCTTATCAGCACATCGCTAAATATTTCTATTGTTTTGCCCCAAAATAAAAATTATATCATTTACATAATGAATCACTGATGTTTTTTCAAGCATTGTTAATAAAGGTGCGCATATTTGTCACTGTACTACGTACAGCGAAATGTATCCTCAGAATTTTACCTATCTGTGGTAGTGAACACACACAGAGCGGTGGGCAGCCAACTTCAGCGCCCGGGGAGCAGGGAGGGTAAAAGGCCTTGCTAAAGGACCCAACAGTGGCAGCTTGCTGAGCCTGGGTATCGAACTCACAACCCTGTCATCAATAGCCCAGAGCTCTAACACCTGGTCCACCACTGCCCTATAATAATAATTATGTACTGAAAGAGTGAAGGATAATTATGTTCCTGGCAGCATTTTAGATGAGCCAGTTCCGAGCCCTATATTTGAATTAAGTAAATTCAGTGCATTCTATTTTTTTGTGAATTCACTACTGTTCAAAAGTTTGGAATCACTTGTCTAATTGCTTTTTTGGTTTTTATATACAAAAATTAAACTGTACGGTGAATATTTAAGTATATAAACTTAATGCTAAATGGTATTCTATGTTTTATTTAATATTCTAAAGTTTTTTTTTATTATAAGCTATTAGCAAATGAAAACTTTAAGTCACAATTTTCTTTTCTGATGTTTTTAAGCAAAATATGTTTGTTCTATAAGTAAGTAAACTTGCTTACGACTTTGTAGTAACGTATACTATTCTCATTTACATATATTTGTAACCAAACTGCTTTTATTTAATTGATTTCAATTTAATTTATTCAATTGCAAACTTTTGAACAGTAGTGTTATGTTGACAAAGATAGCTTTAGGTGAATTGTCAGGTGGCTGGGGAACAAAAACCTATACCTCTCATGTGCTTCCACAAGCCATGGATGGAAAATTTAGCTGGAATGGTCTTGCAGTACCTTCCTTTTTTTATAAAAGTGAGTAAACGAGATTGTGAAAATGGGGTGATGCGCTTATATTGTTTCAGTGTGAGTGATCAAACTTTTTAAAGAAGATGGTGAATCGTTTGATCGTTTTAAAGTAGGAAAAGGTTTGCAGACTCTGGGTGAATTGAGTTGCATCCAGCTGCGTAAGCTGCCTACACTCCCACACTGTGTAATATCGTGTCTCTGAACTCTGAAGCTTGTGTTTTGAATATCTTTTGAAAAGCCTTCTTGTGTATCCAGTATTGGAAGACACTGTAGCCCCAGGTGGGCTAGTGTCTCTTCTCAATGTGAAAGAAAAATCATTCATGAAATCTCATTTTCAATGTATTTCGTCCGTTTATTAGATTTTTTTTTTTTTGCCAAAGCTTTGATCTGTAGCACTAAAGCTCGATGCAAAACCAGAGCTTCTTATAAGAACGACAACAAAAACAAGCTTTAAACTTGTGTGTAATCATGTGTTTCAAAACCTGTTCAACATCAGTCAGGACAACAAAGGAAAACTGAAACAGAAAATTTGTGCTTCCCTCTGGCAGAAGCGCCCAGCATTCACCACTGGGCCGCACTTGTTTATCTTACACACACACACATTACTGTACTTCTGATTGGTTAAATGTCGTAACTGTGGCTCTGCATATTCGTTACAAATAACTAGAATGGCAATTTCACATCACTGTGACCTCCCTTCAGGTTGGAACCCACTCCCAGTCTGCATTTCACTTGCTGCACATGCATTCTCTTCTAGATTAGCTTAAAGTGAACCCACTGAGATCTTTTTTAATGAAGCTGAAGTTGTGATTTTTTAGCTTTTGAAACGTGTCTTTGTTCAACCTTTCTTCATTACTACATCAGATTTATGAACATCATTAGGGTGGTGGATTCAAAGGGAAAAGTATTGAGGCTGTTTTTTTATGGCCAATTGTGCAATCAAGGACTGCCACCAAGGGGCAGTGTTTACATAGATTTCAGTGGATAGTGTGCTTCGAGGGCCATTTCAACACAACCTACTTGAACAGGAGATGTCCACAAAGGCTCGCCTGCGTCCTCGCTCATTTACCAGCACTCACTGTGCAACATCAGCTGTTTCTGCACAGCAAAAAGAAGGGAGCTTTCAGCTTGGGAAGTTAGAGGACACCATATGCATTAAGTACATATCTTATGTTCTATATATACAGTGTCCTGCAGAAGCGATATATAAATATGGAAAGTGGCAACCTTGCAGTTGTTCTGTACATATTTACATTATGTCAGAATTTCATGATGAATGCACCAATAGAAATGCTCAAAAATGAAAGATACTTGTCTTGTAAAATTGCTGTTTTGGGTAGACAAGATTTTTGTGTGCCAGTGATGATATACTGTATATACATATGCAAAATGTATATAAAACAAATGATTCCTTTTTTTTTTATTAAATAAACATGATATATATAATGTGCATTTCAAATTTTGGCAGTATGTTTAGTTAAGCAAATAAACAGTAATTATGCTTTATGATGTACAGAAATGTGTTCCTTCCTTCTGTGATCTAAATCGGAGATTCCTAAACTTTTTCATTATTTGACTATATAGATATAGATATGCATCACTGTCGTGCAAAGTCTCCTAAGCAGCAACTTTACAGTATAAGGAAAAAAAACTTTCAGTAGAAACGAGCATTTCTATTGGTCCATTCATTAAGAACTTTTGACACAATGTAAAGAACAACTTCCAGAGACACATGATGTCAAAAAGTGAAAACAGTAGAGGATAAATATTTATTGTGGGTCTTAGTGCTGTATATATTTTGTAAATGCTAAGCCATATATTAATATACAGTAAAACATCTCAGCCTCCTCGATGTGTCCTACAGTAAACTTAGTTTTCCCAAACGATGATTACCCATGATTTTCCAAATGCAGGATCACAAATTTGTCCAAATGCATCATACGTTAGGAAACCTGAGATGCAAATTTTCTTGGGTTTTTTGTTTGTTTGTTTTGTTTTGCATGAGTGTCCAAATCTCTCCCAAACCTAAATCCAACCTGATTCTGAGGACTCATGGAGACTGCACTCCACTAAGTCACTGGTCTTGTTAGCAGGTGTTCTTTGCTTGTTTTGTGGTCCACATGTTTAAGGTGTTTATGAAAAGAATAAAGGGCTTTAAAGTTTTGAATACATATTGAACAAAGTGTCTGTGTTTTTGTCACAAGTTGTTAAACGGAATAAAATTTCAAAGTTCACAAGTGTGTGTTCCTCTGCTTATTCCTTCACTCCACGCTCACTGCGGACTTGCTCTGATGATGAAGCAGCTTTGGACTGAACTCAACTTTTGCACACATTGAACAATTTGTTTTGTGGAAAAATAAAAGATAATGTGCTTACCCCAAATCTTTGCACATTCAGCCTGTTGAACTTGCATATTTGTACATGTTGTCTAGGTGTTGTTCAGCAAAACAAGACCAGTCATTGTAAAGCCCTGTGTCTGCCTATGTTCTTTATGCATTCAAAAAAAAAAAAAGGTTACCATGTGATCATGCGGACCGTTTCGTGTCCAGTGTGTCTTCTTTTGGAAAAAACAAAAAACATTAAAGTGGAAAGTGTTGCATTGAACATTTCTCTGTCCACCTCTTGCCTTTTACTCTTTCAAGCGTGAAATATTCATAGAGTTGTGATTGCTTTCGGCACTGTGGCTGATATTGAATCCCTTGATTTTCTGAAGGCAGGAACTTAAAGACCATCCATAAAGCAGAACAGGGCAGATTATCTACTGAACATCATGGTTGGACTGAATATTATTATTATAAAACATTTAAATCATTTAAAAAGTGAGCTCTGTAAACCATACAGTGTTCTTTTGCTCTGTGTTGGGTATCTAACACTGTAGTTTTGTATTTTTTTGTTAGAATTAGAGGCTGAGGCGGGAAACTGGAATGTTGCACTGGGCCACATTTGCTATTGTTGCACTCCAGGTTTTTTTTTACCAGCCGCCCTGCCGTACGATGATGGGGCTTTTTCTATTCTTCTCTCCCTCAGTTCCCGTTCCCAAAGCGCTCAGCATTCCAGTGGCCCACCATAGGAGCTGCTTTAGTGAGGGCCCACTGGCTCCTGGGTGGCCTCTTGTGCAGGGGCTGCAGAGGGGAGGAGACGATGTCTTATTAATTGACTGGGTGTCTTGGGCGAAGTGCAGGAATTTGGTCAGGGCAAAGAGAAAGTGAGAGAGAGAGGGATGGACATTGTCTGTGCTGGCCCTGATTCTACTGTATACTTCCTCTTGTTTTTTTGACCCTGTATGTGGGCCTATTCTTTTGCTTACAAAACTGAATCATTCACAGTAGTTACTAAATCTTATATTATTATGATTAAAAATTGAATAATAAGCCTAGGGTTTAAAGGGCAAATTAATGTTCTGAAAGAACCTCTTCTGATTTGAAATGGTGTAAACATGTACAATAACCAAATAAATAGCTGATAATAAAAAGGGGAGCTACGCAGCTTTGATATGATGCCGTTGAAATTCTATGAAAAAACGTAGACGCCTGCTATACTCCCAAGAATAGGTCCTTTAAAAGTTGCGAGGTTGACCCGGGCCTGAGCGGAGGGCGTTTCTCTGGAGCGGGCTGTGGGAATGGCCGGTGCGGTCCTGGGAGCTGTGGAGCCAGTTGAATGGCTTGCTGTGGCTGAGTGTGTCAGGGGGATGTGATTGAGTGGGATGTTCTCAGGGTAGGGCAAAGGGGGAGCAGACAGGAGAAGGAGGGGGGGTGTTGTAGGGAGTTTTGCGAGTGCTATGGCTTCCCATGTGGTCCAACCCCCCACCCCACACACCACCAACATCTAGACCCCTAATCCTGTTACATGTGTCCCCATTAGCACTAATGGGCCTTGCTATTGTCTCCCTGGGTGTCAGCCAGAGTCACCAGCCGGGCCCTGCCATGTTTGGGCTCCTTCCCACACCCTGCCATCCCCATGGCAATCGAGCAAGCGGACACACACACACTTAAAGATACCTCATCAGCAGGGGCACTATGAGGGTAAAAAGTCACAGGACAGATAGTTGCATGTTGTTTGATCATGTGTAAGTGGTTGTTATAAGCTGTACTATGTTAAGACGTACTTTTGACAAAGATGCTTTTTAATGCTATGGAGAGCCAAGGACACATCTGTTGAGTAGAAACATCTAGCGCAGGAAGGCATGTAAATTTATGTTTCAAGAAAAGATTCAGGAAAGGTTTTCTCTCTTCATGGAGGTCATATTTGTGCAGAAGTCACAGAAGGCTCAGTAGAATAGTGCACCACCACTCCAGAGTCTGAAGGTCCTTTGCAATCAAACAAGGTTTTTTATTCTTCTTTCAGGCAATTCTACAAGCAGTAGTCTATGAAAGTTTTCTTTGTCTCAACATGACCTCCACCTTTCCTGTTAAATGCTTTGCTATTTGCTCATAGCCTTTTTCCCCTGCTTTGTGAACACCAGATATTTAATTCAGCATGCTAGGCAGCTGCTTAGAGGAGCCCATGGCTGCTGATTGTTGGGACGGGAAGGTTTGAGGAGTCTGATTATTTATTTACAATGACTGTGAACAGGCCATAGCCCTAACAAGCTAATTAAGGTCTGAGACCTTGGTCAAAGTTATTCAAGAGCTCAAATCGTGTGGGGTACCCTAACTCATTTTGCTTAAGTACATTTCATTTTAACTTAAAGCCTTTTGAAGATCAGTTTATCTTTTCACCTTTACTCAGTATAAAAACAAAAATGAGCTATGGTGACGTTTTGAAATGTAAGCCATCAAAAGAAAATCATGATGTCTTGTACACACATTTCTTCACCCACGTTAAGTTCCACAGTACCACAGACACTGCTCAGGTCCCTTAGACTGCAGATCATATATGCATTCTGCGGCCAGAACTTCATCACGGCGCAGTTCTGAACTTTCTCTTTCTCCGATGTCTGACATTCACTTCATCAGCTCCCTATCCATGTCCAGTCCTCGAGGAGCTGAATTATGTACATAACTTACAGATAAGTTTACTGAATAGTTCATAGTACTTACTGAATAAAAACTTTAGACCCGAATAATAAGCCTAGGACATCTTCTGATTGCAAATGATATACGAAAAAAAAAATCGAATAGATAAATAATAAAAAGGAGTTGGGTTTTGATATAATGGTGATGAAACGCTGGGAAATGCTGGGCAAAACCTAGTAGAGTAGAGAGTAGAGAAATGCTGCTGGAGGAAGGTAGTGAGGACTGAAGCCCTCTTCATTCTTCAGGAAAATCACTGTTTTTCACTGTTTTTTGAAAGTTTTAAAGCTAAATAATGAGGCTTTCTGGAGAAGAAGTGTGTTTGTGCATTCTCAGCCATCATCCGGTGGCAGAAGAGCTGGACGGATGGGTCTGACCTTAGAGCAGTCGCGTCCACCCCCTTGTTTCCTGTTCTTTGTTGGGAAGCACAAAGCCTTCTGTACTGCGTACGCACATGCACACACAAAGACACACATACACGCTGAAGCGGTGCTGAGGGCGCAGGGGTAAAGCAGCATTTACTAACGGACGGTGAAAGTAAAAGATAAAATACCATCTTGCATAACTCCTCCCACAATCCCCACAATCACAACTGTACAGGAGAAGGAAAACACTTATTTTTTGCAGCATTGCTATTGGTCCATTCCTTATGCATTAAATCTGGACACAACATACAGAACATCTGTCCGAAACACATCATTTCAAAAAGTGAAAAACAGCAAAGATGGAACTAGAAGGTTTCTGTGTGGCAGTGTAATACATGTATATTACTTACGGAATATGTATATGTTGTATCAGGTGAGTTGATCTTCCTGCCCTGACAGATCATATCACTTCCTCCAATCATTTTTCTTCTGAAACACAGGTCAGAAAGATCATGTCACGTCTAGAAAAAGGGGCGAACGGTAGAGTGATATTCCAGCAACAGTCTCAAAATCAGAAAGGAGACATATTGAGACATTAGTGGAAGTGCTGGTTAGACACTTTCACTTTGTCGAGATATCATGTATTCAGTGGACAACTCGTGAGCCTCAGCAGCAGTATCAGGGTGCTGTTGGGTATTATGACTGAGACAGTCTCTGGTGTATCATTGTTGGTGAGAGTCGATGCTGTTTCGCTCTCTCTGGCCGCCTCTCTGGATTTGAGTGGCTCTTTGATTAGAACGTATTAGGTATGTGATTGGAGGTCAACAATTTGGCTAATGCATGTCATGAATGGGAATTAAAGTAAATTGTAGCATGATGCTGCATTAAGCCGGGCTTGGCCGTGCCTCTTGTGAAGCTGTAGTGTAGTGGTCTCTGTTAGAAACGCTTGTTTGCTCTGACTTACACTTACAAAATCTGCTGAATGGAGAACGATCATATCGTTTTGTATCAGATATTTGAAGAGATGTGTGTGTGTGTGTGTGTGGGTGTTTGTGTAAGGCAGAGTGGTTTGTGTAGCTTTGCTGTAATTGCCTGTGATAAATGATATTCCAACAGTCTAACTGACATAGAAGGTAAATTATATGGTAAACCCATGGTAAACACAATTGAACAGACTATGCTAATGTTGTATCAGTCCTTCTGTCAGAGCTTTTCTGTACCGTTCTGTGCAAAATGACACAAAATATGACGTATTAAGAAAAATGTAAAACAGGTAATAATTAGATATCTGAATGTTGAAGGAATAAATGAAACTGTGTGTATCTGTGTGTAAGAGAGAGAGAGAGAGAGTGTGTGTGTGTGTGTGTGTGTGTAAGCGTGAACCGTAGCATGCCCTCTGTTGATCTGAAGTACTGGCTGGTTACCATGACAATAGTGCTCAGTGAGGGTTTGGGGAACAATCACCTGTGAATCGCTTCGGCCTGGCTGCTGAGAGCAGATGGCCTTACCTCCGAGTCTGATATGTACTGCAGGGCACATACTCTCTCCCCCATGAGATACTATAGCTCTCTCCGCCATGCAGATAGACTGTACAGAAGGCAGTAAACGTCCACAGATACTACACATGAGACATGCAGACTATCATGGCGATAACAGACATGCGTATCTCTATTGGAACGGAGCGCCGTGGGAAAGATATAGTTGCTTTTAAAATGTTTACTTTCTAAGTGAATCCAGAATGCTTTTAACATCTATTATGGATAAAATCATACTTGGTTTTCAAAATCTCTCTGATTGACGCAACCAGTTGTCCAGTGATCCAATTAAATGGTCCATGCAGTATGAAGGGTAGCTGCCATTTTATACAGTTTAAAAAAGATTAACACACTATTTTTAATAATGTTTATTTTTCAATATTTGGCCACTTGACTGTCTCATGACTGTGTTTACCAACATTTCATTTGCATCTGAAATATCACCTAACAAATTACTTTGGGTTTTTTGTTTTATTTTTTTTTAATAAAACAACATTACATTAAATATGTGTCCTTGATATAATATTCCATGTTCCCATGTCTGAATAAAAAAGATAGAATTTCATGCCTGAAAATACGTTTTGTTAGAGGATGAACATATCATGCATGTTGTGGATGTTTTTCTTTTGGTTTCTTGGTGAAATTCTGAATATAGCCTTGTGGAAATGGCACCGTTCCGTAGAATGACTCAGTGATTAATAATACAATATAGCACTGAGGGTACCTACATTTATTTTTTATTCTTTGACCTGTGGTTTACTTGGATAAGCCCGGAACAGACTAAGTCTGCATCAGAACGCTTGTGAGACCCTGTCTGTGGCCCCTGATGGCTGAGTTGAGGCTCTCTGCCTACTGAGCTCATTTGCAATGCTAATAGACAAGAGACAGCTGCCCTCCTGTGCCGAACACAGCCTGACCCAGTCTACCAAAGGAAAAGAGAGAGAGAGCGGGAGTGAGAGAGGGACAGAGGTATATAAGGATGGTGGATAAATAGGGTTGGCTTATTATTCCTGGGTCTCGCATACGCTGGGTCCTTGAGGGATTTGAATGACAGTAGTGAGAATGTGAACGACAGAGAGAGTAAGATAGAGAGAAAGAAAGACAGAGATGGGGGAGCGAAAACCCATGTGGGCCCCCAACCAAACACCCTCCACCTGTCTGGTCAATGCAATGTGATATTTGGAATCCACACACGCTTCTAACATTAGTACGAATGTTTAATAGTGGTTGGATAGCATATTAGATAACACCATTGCCACGAACAAAGGTCAAAAGTTTGATTCCTCGTTCAGATATTAACATCATACCAATACCTTAGGGAGTCTTTGGTCCGGACTCCTAATGCTACTTAATGCTGCCTACCAGTCGCCTCTTATTGCTGTGGAAATGGGTTCCAGCCCTGCCTGGGTGAGATTCCATGTTCTCTCTGTGTTCACATAGGTGTCCCCTGATTTTCATCCTTCTTGTTCCTGCATGTCCCAAAAGGTAAAAGCCTCAATTCAATCAGATCACAGAATTGAGGTAGCCAACCAGACTGCAGGATTTAACAAAAAAACTTTTAATGGAAGCCCAAGCCATTTTGGAGCATTTCTATTGGTCCATTCATCACAATATTTTGAAACAATGTAAACAGCTGCCAGATTCAAATTCTGCCAGTAGGGAAAAATGACAAAAAGGATGTACGGTTTTAGCATGACAGCAATGCACTGAGAATTCAAATAACCAGGATTGAAATAGCCAATCAGATTGCAGATCGACGCAACCAGCCATAGACACTTTCAATTGCAATTAATGATTGTAAGCGCTTTCAAAAGACAAAAAAATCTAGCCTAGGGGAATAAACTTCAGAGCACTGCTGCCAGTGGTCCCCATTTCCCCCCTACTGAGAGAGACAGTTAAATAGAGGAAGCGACAGAAACAGAGAGAGGAATCACAGGACTCGAAACACAGAAAAAAAACCCTATCAACACCAGACAATGCAGGTTCTGTTTGGAAACCTCAACCAGGCCTGAAAAAGCAGGCGAGTTGTGCTGCGTGGTTTGCTGGAGGTAACTCATCAACAGGAAGCTACATTAACAATAGCAAATTTAGAGAGCTCTTAATTTAGCTCTCATTGGCTTGGGCTGCCGTATAGGCTACGAGTGGCTCCCAGAGTGATTGCATGAGCTCTTGTGGAGACGAGAACACTTGTGGATATTGTGGGGAATAAAGAAGCATATATACATATCTTTGAGAACAGCTTTGTAATATCTGCGGTAGAAATAACCTTCTTCTCCAAAGCCGTTGAGAAAGTCACGACTCACCAGCTGGTTAATGGCTGAACATGGGCTGTGCTTCTCCTCCTTTGTTGTGTCCTCTTTCATAGATTTCAAACGGTGGCCAGTCACTGCGCACTTGAATACCAATCAGAATGAGACAGAGTCACATTATGTAAGTTGATTGTTGGTTAATTATATATGGGTTAATTGGTCTTAGCAATTAAACATCAGTGTCGGATAGGTTCGGTAATAGTGTCTGCATTATGGTAGCAGGTGATGGAACCGGGACTTGGGGCTTGTTTAACCCAAAATAAAAATCTGATATATGGCTATAGAAAAACATTTTTATAAATTATTGGGTATATATTTTTAAATATACGTATTTATATATTGCAGACATAAATGTAAGTGTCCTATATTGATCACATATGCATAACATATAGAAACATGCATGTATTTTTCATTAGTAGATAAATACATATATATGGACAAAAGTTTTGGGACACCTTTTCGTTCATTGTTTCTTTAAAAATCAAGAGTATTAAAATAGTTTATCCTGCTTTTGTTGAAGTAACTTTGTTTACTGTCTGGGGAAGACTTTCTACTAGATTTAGGAGCGGATGATTTGATTGTATTCAGCGACAAGAATGTTAGTGAGGTCAGGACGTTAGATGATCACCACCCCACCTTATTCCAAAAGTATTGGATGGAGCACCATCATTCCAGAGAACAGAGCTCCACTGCTCTACAGCTCAATGCTGGGGGCTTTATACCCCTCTAGCCCACGCCTTGTATTTGGCATAGCGCCAATGAGTTCTTGTTTATCTGCTTTAAATAGTCCTATTCCACTGGCCTAGACAGGGACCAGACAAGCTGTGTGTAACTTAAAGTATGCATTCATTGGAAGGTGTGTCCACAAACATCTGGACATATATGTGTATGTTAGGAATTTCCCAAATATTATATATTTGAAATGTATATATTGCCATATATCAGACTTCTGGGAATAATCCCAGGCTTAACACTTTCAGTATGTTTGTTGACTGAGAAATGTGTGTGTGTGTGTGTGTAGAAAGGCTCAGAGGGAGTGAAGGCCTCTCTTCACAACTCTTTCATTACTGATGTAATTACACTGTCTCTCTTTAGTGTGTGCACTTTCCCCTGCTAATCATGTTTACTCAGGTTGCAATTGGGAAATGAGGTGGAAAACGATGTGTGTGTGTGTGTGGGTGGGAGGGACAGCGAGAGAGTGTGTGTCCTAGGCAATGATACTGGGAGGTAGGGACAGCTCCTCTCTCTGCCTGTCCGTCGCCCTGTCTTTTTCTTTCTCCTGCTCTCCGCCCTGTGGGTGTCACTGCTCGGCTCTAATCCCTGCACAGCACCGCCGGATCATTATAGACTGTCCTCTGGAGTCAGTGAAAGGAGGAATTAGCTGGGAACACAATTCCGGAGACCTCCGTGACCCCGGGACAAAGCCTCAGCTGCTGGGGGTCCCAGCCGCCTAAACCAGTCCATATGTCGGCGACAAAACTGTTACAATGGCCTACATAAAGGAAACACGGTGGGTGGGAGGGACTGGCTGTTTGTGTGTGTCTCCGAGGAATTTTTTAAAGTTCTTGACAACATTTTTACTCTTTTACATACACTCTTTTAAATAGAGATGCCAAAGCCACAGGAGAACCACTTTTCTTTTCTTAACCTCATAAACTTCTCAGAACCACCGGTGGTTCCTTGTTTTTCCCCCTCCACCATTAAGAACTTTTGCCAGTTTGCATTGCTTGGCATGTAGTTACTGATTAGTAATCCTTAGGGTGTAATAACAGTCACGGAGCATAAAGGGGAACAATTCATCCTAAAGACTGATTTTGAAGAACCATTTTTGTAAATGATTTGTGCGAAGTGTAAAGACTGTTCTGTTTTGAAGAACATCAACATAATATAATGGTTATATACAATTTATTACCTCTAGAACTGTCCAAGCCAAAGTCTAAGCCAATAGACAGCTAGAAGGTAAAATATCTGCCAAGTGGGAGGGTACACTCTCAGCAAAAAATGAAAACCCCAAAAACTTTTTTTGTAAAGGCAATGGTTCTATATAAAACAATGACAACTCATAAGACCCATGCAGAATATTAGTTCAGTTAAATTCAGTTCTTAGGCTGGAAAAAAATGGCTCTGTTTTCCGATTATTTTTTATGATTGAAATAATTTATCTATCTAGCACAAAAAAAGTGATATATAAAATTCTACTATTGTAGAATATTGTAGAGTCAAATAACATTTTTAATACTAAATGGAACCATTTTTGCTCATGATTGAATGGGTCATTGACTGCTTAAATGCTTAAATGGTGGTGAAACTATTACAAACAGCTCTTTTAAGAAGCTTTTGATGGTTCTATATAGCACCAAAATATTCCCACTATTGTACAGCATAGAACCCATTTGCCTTATGTTTAAAGACTAATTAAAAACCTTACATTTTTGTAATGAAAAACTTGCTTTTATTAAAAGGTTTATTAACTCTATAAGTTTTTCCATCATAGAGAAGAACCTTATAACCCAGCTAGGAACCATTTAAGCCATTAAGGCCTATATGGAAACATTGTAGCAATGAGAGAATAAAGCCGCTGGGACAGTTCCCGGGGTTCTAGCATGATGCTCCATCTCTCTTTCACAGTCTCCTGGTCTCTAGCCCTCTCTGCTCTTTCTTTCCCGAGTGGCCCAGCGCTGCTCCCCAAAGCCGTCCCGCTGTGAGGATGTTAAGCAGCTCTTTGTGTGTGTGAAGAGCAGGGAAATCCTCTGTCCATGTCCCACACACACACACACACACACATACACACACACACACACACACACACACACACACACACACACACAGAGATACTGAAGTAGGCACTGCTCACGAAAGGCTGATGCAGAGGCATACTGGGTGTGCAATTGTATCACTTACCAGGGGGAGGGATCTGGAGGATGGTGGGCTTGGCCCATGACCCTCTGTTCCAGCGTCTGTCCTACTGGTCAGTTGGATGTGAATGTGAATTCATGTGTATTGCTGCTCCAATACACATTTCCTTTAAGATTGTTACATTCAGAGGAGATTCAGTCTGCCTAAGCTCTTTAGCTCTTAAAGGTGACCAGTTTCTTACTGTGCTGCTGAAATGAAGCAGATACTTTCTTCAACCATTGTTACGCTCATCTTCACTCTCAATTAGGATTATCACAATACACACACTACTTTTTCTTTATATTGATAAAAAAATGTCTTTATATAATAAAATACACATTTTGAGTCAACAATGACAATTTTATTAAATTACAAATAAAAAAATTACCAGTTAGACATAACAATGTTATGCTAGAAATATATTAGATTATATATACTAATGTCATTAACTGAATACAGTTGGAGTTCATATTGTAAAAAGAAAATTTAGACCTACCCGAGTATTTCTGTCCGTTCTATTAAAACTTAATCCACAATGGAAGTAAGTGTTAACAATTCTTTTGCAGTACAAATAAACTATTCACAGCTCCAGGGACAGTGTCCCAGACATGGGTTAAGCCTAATCCTAGACTAAAAAAGAATTTTCATTGGGGATTCATCACTGGCACTGCAGTTTAGTATAAGACTAGGCTTAATCCACGTCTGGGAAAGGTGGGATTTACTTAATGTTAGAAAGTCTAAGACGTCTAAGCTACTTTTGTATGTGTTAATTGTTGTTTCACGTAGTCTTGCTTTGGCCGCTGGATCAATGTTATCTTTTCATTTTTAATATTGTATTACACTTCTGTAGTATCATGTAGCAAAACCCACAATCCAAATTGTACAGTGAAAGTCGTTGCAGCCCTACCTAATTTGTAAATCTGTGCATAAAACTCTCCAAATATCTAACTGGGGTTTTTATTGTGAGGCTCAGTCGTAACACTGTGTTGCAACTAACCCCAGCATGTGAAGACTGCCCTCTAGCCTGGCTAGCTCACTGTGACATACTAATACACCCTTAAAAAAGGGAATCTTTAGGAATGGTTTCAGAAACAGGATAGGAAATTTGTGGATAGACCTTAAACACACACCAATGAATTTCGTAGAACTAAAGGAATTCTACAAAGTGCTTGGTGGCTGTGATTTCTGCCAGAGGAGGTGTTACTGACTCAAACATTTACACAAGCCACATTTTTAGTACATTTAGTAATAGACACTGTTCACAACTTCTGAAAAAAAAAAAAAAAAAAAAAAAAAAAAAAAAAAATGTGCCAGGGATACCAAAACATTTGCATACAATTATAACACCATACACCATATTATATATATCTTTTTTACAATTATAATACAAATGTCTCCATTTTTTTTGCCAGGAATTTAATCTGGCAGTTGAATGGACTAATAGAAATGCCCCAAAATTACTTGGAATAAAATCTTTTTCACACTGACTTCCATTGAAATGATGGAGTGATGATTTTCTATCTGATTGTGGACACCCCCTTGGATGGATGCATAGAGTTTCTTTAAGTTGCACCCGCTGCTGAAACACACACACATGCACACAGCTAGTCTAGTCCCTGAGGGGAGTATGCCAATAGAATAAGACTCTCTGGAGCAGATAAACATTAAACTATTGGCACCATGCCTAATACCAGGTGTGGAAATTGAGCTGTAGAGCAGTGGAACTGTGTTTCCTGGAAAGATGATGCTTTAGCCAGTACTTTCTGGGAAGTTCAATCAATTTTGCTACGACTGTACAATATCACAATAAAAGACAATAGTTCATATAGTGTTGATTTATTCTCAACATTTAAACAAAATAATAAGATTAGAAATTACTGCCTTCCACATGTTTCCTGCCAGAGGAAGTGACATCACTGAAGGACTCATGTTTTTTTATTAAACCTGCAGATTTTATGCAATTTTATATCAGACGTAACAGACTTAAACAAACACTTGGCAAGACCCATAAAAATATACAATTAAAATATTTTTTTAAATTACTGAAATGACATATTCTCTCGAAAATTGATATTCTTGCCAATTGATATTTTAAGTACTAGAGGAAGCTGAAATAGAAGATTAGTCAATAATGTGTAGCTAGGGAGTCATTTGGTTAATATTTTGTGGTTAAATTGTGCCTCAAATTTACATCAAGCATTATTAATAGTGAGGAATTTAATGTAATTAGTATTATTATTCAAATTAGACTCAATTAAGATTTATCTTCAAGAAATGTTTTGTATCTGGGAGGTGTGAAATGTACCCCCAATTCTCCAATTACTTATCTCTTGCCATTTATCTGGTTTAAACAACATATGTCTGAATTCTGTGTCTTTTATACACAATCCTGAGAAATATCTGTCTGATTACTGGCAAAATGAACAAACCTCATTATTACTGGATAGGAAAAAACTATATTCAGTGGTTTAACTATAAACTCAATATTAGATTGCACTGGTTCTGCAGGGTCCAGTACACAGTGGCCCTGTATTGTATGCAGCCCCCTATCTACAGTAGAGCGTTAAACCTGTGCATGCTGGATACGTGTATGTTTGGGACGATCTCAATCTCCTGCCCTCTGATCACTGTACATTTTTGCAGTGTACCTTAATACTGCATTACCTCCCATAATACTATATGTGGTTTATTATTAGACCCTGTAGAGTTGTCAAAGCTTACCCTTGCTCTTTCCTGTCTCTCTCTCTTTCTCGCTCTCCTGTGTTTCCTCTCTCCTCTTCAGTCCCTTTCTTATTAGCGGGCCCCCAGCTGCGTGGCGGCCAGGATCAGAGGCTGCCTCTATTAGCTGGGTCCATTTGTTGAGCGATTGAATCGCTCTCAGCCCTCTGCTCTCGCACGGCCTCTAACCCTCTCTCTCCAGCTCAGCCCGCCATAAGGGCCTCTCACAAGCCTGCCGCACAATGGAGCCTGATAGAAGCATTCTTCCTGAGATAAACCAGATGCTAGGCAGGTATGAGTGAGTGTGTATGTGTGTGTAAGGGGGATAGAGGGAGAGAGAGCGAGATACAGAGGCAGGGGACATATGATTTATTTACTGCCCTGCTTTCTAACTGGGTTTTAGGGTCAGCTCTTTTTGAGGCAAAGCGGTGTATATATATGAGCAGAGGGTGCGAGTGGGCACATTGGCCAGCAGGTGGCATGCTTGTACAACACTGAGAACATCTCCCCCATTTCTCTCTTTGGTCCTGCCAAGGTCTCTCTCTCTCTCTCTCTCTCTCTCTCTCTCTCTCTCTCTCTCTCTCTCTCTCTGTCTTTTTTCAGTCTCTCTCTCTCTCTCTCTGTCTTTTTTCAGTCTCTCTCTCTTTCTCTCTAAGCGACGCATATACATATCAGTGTGGTAGTGTCTCAACCATCCACTCTCTTAACAGAGTCTCAAAGTTACTGTACCTGCAGATGGGAAGCCAACTCCATGGTGCTCCATGATGTCTCTCTCGCTCTCTATCTCTCTACCACCCAAGCATTTGTCGGCAGCAGCTACAGTACTGGGCACAGTAGCACAGTTAACAGTTTATGGAAAGGCAACGAGCAGTAAATGCACCTTCACTCCCCAAAGTTCAGCCCTGGCGAGGGAAGCCATGAAGACCAGTGAATGGAAGGGTAATGTGTGTTTCCACAGCCAGTCTTACCATATCAAGCCTCTTCTCCATTACTGGAGGACAACTCGAGATGGTTAGGAGACTTTGGTGAAAGAGCTCTTGTAGCCTCTTCTTTTGCTCTTGCTCTCCCTCTCTCTCTCGCCCCTCTCCCTCTCTCTATCCCTCTCTCTCACTCATATTCTGGCCTGCACTCAAGAGAAGCATTTCTGCTTAAGGAGAGATGGCGTAGAGGTGTTCTGCATGGCTGCATCTGAATGTCTTGCTTTTTTCCGGTTCTGAGGGGCTCACTTGACCGCCCCTTTCTGTTGCACTGAGAGACAGAGGAGAGAGGTTAGAGAGCTGCTCATGGCTGTCACTCACACACACAGACACATACACTCTCACGCACTGACTCCTTTGGGAATCAACCGCTGCTATCTCCACCCTGTGCTCCATAAGACAACAGCTGAGAGGACGACACCTTCAGCCTCTAATACAATGGGCCCCATGACAAAATGAGTTGAAAACACCCGTCAGTTTATTAGATACACCTACCTAACCTACACCTAATGAAAATAACCTACACCTATGAAAATAGTTCTGAGCTTTTCTTTAGTTTCCTAGAGCCAAATATAAAAAAGAGCCCCCAGAACGTTTTGCCACGTTTGATTATTAGCCACATTAGACAGTCAGCATCTTTAGAAACAGTTTAACTCAAGATGTGTCTGTTAACTTTAGTTTTTAATTCAGTCTAGTTTTATTACTCATTCTGAATAGTTTTTATACTTTTATATTTCTTATATTTAGAATGATTATTCATTTATTTAGTTTATATTAATTTATTTAAACATTTTAGATCACTCTATTACATTATTTATTTATTTGTTTGTTTGTTTATTTGCTTACCTTAATTTTCATGTTTAATATTGGTGTTTGAATTTTTGGAATATCGACTTTTAAATGACTTCCATGTGCTTTTGTATTTTTATTATGATTTCTTATTCAGCACTTAAAAAGTGTTATATTAAATATAGTTTATTATAATAATTTATTACAATAAGTTGCCAAAAACGCCAAAAAAGTTTTTTGGGAGTTATGCCACACTACTTTTGGACTCAATAGTATGTCAGACAATACCTCAACTCCTCCTTCTCCAATGACAAAAATACATATTAGTTTGAATTGTAATTACTGAATAATAGGTTAAAAATTTGTTTTTTATTTGCTTTTATTAAAAAATACTGGCAAACAAAAAATGAAAGTAAAATATTCTAATTCAGATTCAGTGGAAAAACAGGTTCTACAGAGAAACACAATTATTTTACAGATTTTGACTTGAATTATTATGATCAATTACCTTCAGTAAAGTGACAACAAAAAAATCAAAAAACAGACCCTCAGTGTAGATTATTAAAACAGCACAGCTGACTCAATGATTAAACATCAGTACAACATTAGTAAAACTGACACCTTTCCCATTGGCACCAAGAATTTGGATATTAGGTGTGTGCACCTTCCACACTCAGTGGAGGCTGTAGGCTGTAACAGTAAGTTAGCAGTTTCTGTGTTGTTGAGTGTAATTATTAAAAAAGTCTGTCTTATTTTTTATTTTTTTTGCAATTCATTTGTTCTGGATTTAAATTAGGATAGGAAGTTTTGTTTTTATTTTTTTACAATTATATTTTTTGCTGTGAAATTGCTGTGACATTTCTCCCCTAATTATAGATAATTATTGTAATTTCACATAAATTCTAATGTAATTTTAAAAAGCAGAAAAGTACTGTATAAAAATAGTCTTTGTTTCTGTAAATAAAATAAGCAATAAACAATTAATGGCATAAATAATAAAATAACAGTTGACCTGTTAATTTACAGATAATGTATTTAAATCTACAGGGTTTTTATTAAATTACAAAAATTACTTTAAAAAATTACATTTATTTTCCATGAAATTAGGATTTCTTTTTTTTAGTGTAATCTCTGTCCGCCACATTTGCACCATACAGTGCTACTTACACAGGCCAAATACTATACTACAACCTAAATGCCATAAACTCTGATAAGCCATAATATTAAAACCACCTCTTTGCGTCTACATTTATTGTCTATTCAGTCCATATCAGCTCCACCTACATAAAGGAGCACTGTGCAGTTTTATAATTCCAGACTGTAGTCCATCTATTTCTCTGTATTCTTTGTTAGCCTCCTTTCTCCCTGTTCTTCAATGCTCAGGACCCCATAGCAGTGATCCACAGTGACACTGACATGGTGGTATGTTAGTGTGTGTTGTGCTGGGATGAGTGGATCAGACACAGCAGAGCTGCTAGAGTGTTTAAACGCTGTGTCCACTCACTGTTCACACTACTGGACACTCCGACCTAGCTGATCCAGCTTATAGATGTAAAGTCAGAGACAGAAGCTTATCATTTGCTGTTTGTGTCGATCATACTCTAGTCCTTTATCAGTGCTCACAGGACGCTGTTGGCTGGATATTTCAGGTTGGTGGACTGTTCTCAGTCTAGCAGTGATGCTAAGGGGTTTAAACAGTCCAGCAGCTCTGCTGTGTCTGATCCACTCATACCAGCGCAACACACACTTACACACCACCACCATGTTAGTGTCACTGCAGTGCTGAGAATGACCCACCACTTAAATACTGCCTGATCTGTGGAGGTCCTGTGTTACACTAGGTGTACGTATTTGTCTCTGTGATTCAGGAGGACTTTTCTTAAATGGCTTTTTACCCCTGAACATTGATAAACTAACTGTGGAACAAGGAAAGGGTCATAGAGGCACTTTAGGGGACTACGTACCCATCACTACGTACCCTTCAACTTCATCTCGGGGACTAAACAAGCTAAAAGTACAAAAATTGGTGAGGCTGATCTTATTTACACATGACAAAGAATCCAGTAGGCCTAAGGCTGTGTTTATGGACATATGTATGTGTTTACAGTGACTGTGTGTATATTCACTTATGGTGTACACAATAATACCCAGTTTGTTTAAGTTACAGAGTGGTTACATCTGCGCAGGGTATACGACATGCTAGTTTGGACCGTATCTTATTATTTTTTTTGTTCATGACCATGTGGGAATTTCACCAGCACAGTTACACAGTTTAAAGAAACATGCTTCATGTAACAAGCAATTGAACTGTGTGTATTCAACTCAAATAAATACTTTGAGTCAAATAAGGGTTCATTCAAAGTTTTTATTTGAGTTAGGTAAACCCTGTTCACTTGCTTGCTACCTCATGGAATTAAACATCTTCATTTTTAATAATCCCTCATTTTTCAAAATCCCTCCCTAATACTTAACCTCAATAACAAGAATGATTAAAAATAAAGGTAAAAGTGTGAACTCATAAAAACATCAAATAATAATAAAATAAAAAAAATAATAAGGTCTAATTATAAAACTTAGGCCCATGTCTCACACATTGATACTAAAAGACTGATTTAACCCAGCTAGCATTACCTGATTGTCATGTGGGCTGTTAAAAATAATAAATATCTTAAATAAAATACACTTCAATCAAGAATAGTTTCAGCGTCTAAATGTCTGTTTTGATCTTATTTGCACAATATTTGGACAAAGGTCAAAATCAAATCAAGTTTTGGGGAAGTAATTCCCTTTAATTTGCTGTCACACTTTAACAGTAACCCCCTGACCTACTTAAACAACATGCTCCTGGTAAATTGAGAAAATGTACCCCTAACAAAAACAATTTACAAAACAAATAATTCCACTATGAATGTATTAAGCTTAGAAATCCTAAATCAAGCTTTAGTTTTTTATACATTAAACACTGTTTACCTCAGAGTGTTTAACTGTCATTTCACCTACCATGGTTTCTCCTGCTTTCATAATTTCATAATTATTTAGTAATAAAGCAGAAACAGAAGCAGCTTTTGGTCACTGCTGCTCTTTTGTGTGCAGTAGTTTGTTCGGAAAGTCTCCTTCATGTCCCACCTACCCACCAGAATTGTTCCTGTAGCCACATTGCTGCTTCCTGTTTGGTGCTAGAGAGAGCTCACCTATTGGTTATTTACAATGTCCATGTCATACTTTGCATGAGCCAAGACTAAACGCTAAAGCACTCTGCAACTCTAGCAAGACTGGTGATTATTTTTATTCAGACATTTGTCTGCGACAGTAAAATCATGAGGATCAAGCTTAAGCGTCCCACTTTACCACTTTACTATGTCTTAGATACATTTCCCAAGCAGTGCTCGAAAAGCACTGATCGAAATCTTGAGTATCAACCAACCTGTGGGATTTTTAAACATCTCAGTGTAAATGATGGGTTGGGAGTAGTCCAGCAACTAAGCAATATGCAGTCAGCAGTAGCCTGAAAGACAAGGGCTTGAGGATGACAAACAGATTGTGCCTAAAAAAGAAAAACTATGGTCTCCAACAGTAAGCCAGCAGGGTGTGTCTAATAACGTAGCTCATTTCTAAGGTATTTCAGGCTGATAATAAGTGTTCTAGCTGAGCCCTGGCTCTAGGAAGATATTTAATTTCTCTGAAATCTTGTTGCTGTTTGGCTTGGCAGTACATGAGGTCTTGTCCTCTGCCGTGTCCTTTGATCGTCGCTGTTCCTCTGTTCTCTCAGACTCCATCTCCATGGAGATGAAGAAGGCTCAGTGCCCGTGCACAAAAATAAACCCATCTGGGCCAGTATTCATAAAGCAACTCGGAGGAGCGTGGCTGGTCTTGGATCCGCTTTTCCTGAAATTATAAACAGGGCTGAAATCTCATCTTAAATCAATATTCCTACTCATTCCTGATGAATAGAGGCCCTGACCTTGTGAGAAATCTGTAGCCCCATGCATAGCCCTGTCCACCTTAATGGACATTATGCTTTGTGTACATTATGATCGAGCCCTGCCCTTGCTCTGTTTGATGGAACCTTGCAATCTTCAGGTAACAAAAAATGAAGCCTCTAAGCTACTGGTCTGAAGGAAAATACCTCAAGGGTCGCTTTCTGTTACTTGTCAAAGGCCTCCCTGGGCCTTGGCCCATGTGTCTATTAAAATCCCTGTCCTTTGTTCAGACAAAGCTACTGTTATCTCTCTGCTAGCCCCTGACACACTGATGAGAGGAGAACGAGATTCAGAGTAATTGTGGTTGATTGTATGGCTGCGCTGTCGGATTGAAGAATGGTTTACATATTTGAGCTCCCCCCCCTCCCCTACCACACATCCTCCCCCCAATGTGCTGGTCTGCAGAGGTTTGTAATTTGTCTACCTTTTCACACCTGAAGGTCCTCATCTTTCACTCTTTCTCTCAAGAGGCAACAAAGACCAGGCTGCATTTCTGTAGCCAGGTGAGAAGACGTCTGCACACCATCCACAGCACAGCAGAATCCATATGTACAGAATTTAAGAACCCTTCTTGTATGACACTAGACATAGGACAGGATAGGGCCTAGAGGTCTAACAAAGCGCAATCATGTCGGAGGAAGTCATGTTGGAAGACTGAAGGGTCCTTCTGAGCTGCGGTTCTTCAAGTTTAGGGGTGACTCATTTTCTTCATTAATTTAATTTTGTGGCTTAATTTTGCTCAAGGCTGTAGAGGGTGCACACACCATCTCGAATGCCCCTGCTTCAAAACTTTAAATTGCACCTTGGGCTGGACTTTGCCAACTCTTCAGTTAATCCTGATTGTGATTTAGTGTGATTGAGAGGCGGCGGAACGTAGGTGTTGCCGAAGGAGAAAGACAATACAATTAAATGATTAATGCGCCACGGGACCACCGACAATTAAAACTATTATGGAAATTAAAATGACATTATGTCACAGCGGAGAGCTGATGATACCCGTGTTGTCTTTTTAAAAGCAATTTCCATAATTCCAATAATTGAAATCATAGCATATTCATCCATTTACCGGGTGAGGGGGGCTAAGAGCGGCCACTAATGAAACCCAATCATTAGCATCCAAACAAAGTAATTGGCTAGTCCTTTATCTTCAGAGATAGGTGACAAGGCACAATCACCCCCCTCCATCAGAATGCAAAAACAAGTAATTAAACCGCAGACAACGATGCTCCCAGCTCGCTGCTCCTGTGCTGAGCACGTTTGAAAACAGCACTGATTGCCTTGATTAGAAACCTTACTGTATCCACTGGTGTTGTTTGCGCTTATACTTTTTAGGGGATGTGGTGCAGCAGGCTTGACTAGCAACAGAAGAGAAGGATCTGCTATGCAGGTGTCCTTCTTAGACTTGTTTTATAGATACTACATGGTATTTACGTATACTGAGCTAATATGGAAACCAAGACTCCTTCCTAAAGTCCAGACCATGCTATATTCTTCTTTATTTAACAACAAGGGCATAGTTTTGCTTCCTGAAAAGGGAAACTGTGAATTTGGAATTTGAAAACTATATTAGCAGTCTCAAATAGCTTGAATGATTTTTTACCAGTCAACCCATGCTTTAATTATACAATTTGGGTTCATTTTGTGCCATGATTCCCCCCTCATGATTTCTTCTATTTTAACATGTTTTGAAACATTCAATTGTTTATCTCTTAATTTTTTTTTTACAAGCAGCACACTGTGCTGTAATGAAAATCTTCTCAGAAGATGTTGGCCTTCCAAAATTCCTTTAAGAGCACAGCAAAATAGTGGAAGCCACAAAATAGCGTAGATGAACATCTAAGGAACTGTAGTTCAGAATGCCATCAGTAGAAAGAGACAGTATCCATGGGAGAGAGGCTTCTCTCACACTCACCAATAAAGGTCTTGATGATCCATAAGGCTTTTGGAATGAAGAAATACAAATGCGGAACTTTTTGAAATACATGGGTTATGTCTGGCGTAAAGCTAACAATAAGAGCATCCTACCAACAGTCAAACATGGTGGTGGTAGTGTGATGGTGTAGGGATGTGTCAGGGTCTGGGCAACCTGACATATTTGATGAAACCATGAATTCTACTACCAGGAAGATGTAATCAGACATCAGGTCATTGCCAACACTATATGGGCAAATGCATTGGGACTCACTTACTTGATCATGGAATGTTTATAAAAAATTGTGAAAGAATAGATTGTTCTAAAGAGATCCCTGAATTACACCTACTGTAATAGGATGCCACCACTGCAACAATTCAGTTTGTGAAATGTCTTTTTTTCTAGGTATTTCACGGACAACTCTGAGTGTTAAGGAACCACAGCAACTCCATAAGGACCACCTAAAGTTACAGAGCAGGGGCACATAGTGCAAAACATTGACCAAACCTGCTGTTAGAGCTGCAAAGGGGGACCAACCCTATAATAATGGATTTAGAATAGGCTTTCATGAAACCTCCTGCTGGTGTGATGTGTAGGTGTCCTAATACTTCTGTCCATATATTGTATATTGTTTCCCTAATATGTAAGTCCACACATTCATCACCCTTGTAAACGAATATATATATATATATGTTATATATATAATATATAACACATATATTAATAGTGCTCGATTAAAACGTATACAAATAAATCAAATAAAAAAAACAACTCAGTTTCAGTGTTAAATGGACTTAAACAATGGTCCACAGAACTCTAGTACTTGTCTTTGCACATGCCTTCATTTGCTTAATTCCTCACAAGCATCTCTTCGAGACTGTCAGAACTAATCGCTCTGGAGATAAGTGGAGAGTACAAGGTTAATGGGAGAGGATGAAAAAGGCATGTTTGCATAGACATAAAGAGTTTTTACATGAACCTATGGGCCTATTCTTTCCTTTCCGTGGCCACACTGGCCTACTTCGTCTTCTCACCTGCCCTGGAGTCGAATGCCTGTGGGATGGGAAAGGGTCACGGAATACTTCTTGAGGAGACTCAAGAAAAAAGTCTCCCCTTTTTCTCATTAGCACCTTTCCATGCTCCATCTTCACCCCACTCTTCACTTTTCCCATCCTTCTTGGCCTCCTGCCACACTGCGTCTCCTTCATCTTCACCTCGCTCTTCACTTTTTCCCATCCCCTCTCAGCCTCCTCCTCAAGTAACCTCGTCTTTTTCTGGATGCTCTCCCCCGTCCGCCCCATTGAAATGAGAAGAAGCAGCATGGTGGTAGAAGGCCGCATGTTGCGCTCTCACTCTCTCTTTCTTTCTCTCTCCCTCCCTCTCTCTCTCTCTCTCTCTCTCTCTCTCTCTCTCTCTCTCTCTCTCTCTCTCTCTCTCTCTCTCTCTTTTCCTCTCCCTTTCTTTCTCCACCCTCTCCAGCTCTGCTGATGAGGCCAGGCAGCACAAAGGAACCAGGAGAAAAGCGCTGACCCCACAGCCTCCAATACCATCTCCCCTGCCCTACACAAAGGCCTGCCTGCATTCTCCAGAGATGCGCTTATTTTCTTTCCCTCCTTCCCTCGCTATGCCGTTCACTCTTCTTTAATGTTCTCCTTCCTTCCCTACACACCGTCCCTTCCATTTCTTCCTCCTTGGTGAATGAAAAAAAAATCGTCCTTGGGCTTTTTTTTCCCCCTTGTCGCTCGGCCAGATGAATCGATTCACGTTTGTACACACTTGATCTGACCCCGTGACATGCGAATAGTGCACTCCGATGTGTGTGTGTGTGTGTGTGTGTGTGTGTGTGTGTGTGTGCGTGAGAGGGGGCATAGTCCCATTATCCCAGCACTCTCCTATGGCTTAGCTGAGCTGAACTACAGAGTGAGACACATCCAAGATGAATGCAAAGAACTGAAAGAGACTGAGAGAACTATATCTACTATAACTGAACGTTACAGAAGGAAGTTATATGTTGTCAGGACAGCTGTATGGTGGAGGGCCTCGTCAGGGACTAGGTACATGATAAGAATGAGCAAATGATTATAATTGCCAGTACTTGTGGACATAGTAGAGCACAATGGTGGCCTGACGTTTCCTACCATGGAGTGCATCTCATTGGTAGTGCTAACTGTAAAGGTAAATCAATTTGGTGCACGAATTATAACCACTTTCATTCGTCCATCACACATATCTGTTCTCATTGTTTTAAAAGCCGGCCGGCGTGCACAGAACTGCGAAGAAACCGAAAGTCCACCACAATGAAGAACAACAAAGAAACTAGTGACCCCCAGCCCTGCTTACCTGTTAGAATGAATGCTTTTTAATTGCTGGTGATTTTTCACTTGTTGCCATTTTCACGCACCTGAAGCAAACTCCAAGAAAGAAGTCGCCAAGAAAGAGAGCCAAGAAAGCATGGCAAGAAAGGAGAGAGACAGAGAGAGAACAAAACAAGGAGCAGGCCGAAAGAACTGTTGAAAGAATGTGTTTGATTAGAGCTAGCGCTAGTTAGCGTTTAGCTGCAGCACAGCGCAGAAGGGCCATTGTGTTCCCAGTGCATTCTTGAGTGTTGCAGTGCACTGGATGAGTGCAAGAGAAAGGGGGAAAATGTGCAGACTGACATTCTCTAATCAAATACAGCAATCAGGGGCCCAGAAGCAGCGGCATTATGCCATTTACAACTCCTTTTAATTTATAATCAAAAATCGAGCTGTGGAGATAGAGAGAGTGTGAAAGAGAGAGAGAGAGAGAAAGAGAGAGAGAGGTCCAGGTCATTACATCTCTCTTTTACAGGGCCGATGAGAGCAATGAAGAATTAATCAGTGGCCATTAGGCTGTATTTACTCACCACTGTGGGGGATGTGATCAATCCTGCACTCACTTGCTCACTCTAAAGCCCTTCTCTGTCTCTCGCTCGCCCTCTTCCCATCCCTCCGTCATCCGTGTGATGGATAATCTGATGCATATTTCTCCTTGACCTCTGTAATGGGGGTCAGAGCAGAGGCAGGTGCAGTACGCACAGTGAGCTTGAGTGTAAGCGGTGTTGTGAGCGAGTGTGACCTTAAAGCCGTGAAGGGATGAATGAGGGCATCGTGAGTTAGTGCCCTCATTCGTCCCAGTTAAGGCAAACTCAGCAGAAGAGTTAGTGGCTTACATGCAAAAATATGTCAGTTTGCTATATACAGTTTGTATTGTAGTGTTTGTGTGTGTGTGTATGCATATGTGCGTGTGTTTAGTCCCACAGGAAGCAGGGCAGGTCGACTCTCTCTTAAATCAGCCACTTTAATCTCTGCCGAGGACTCCTCTGCTTGTGTTAGCCCAGGCCAAACACACACCACTAAAAACATCCACAAATCAAATCCCCGCCCCTACCCCCTCCTTTTCATGTGCTTGCCAGACTGGTCTGCTGACCTGAGGCCTGTCTCTAAGTGCCAACTCTTAGTGGTGGCCAAACAGCTCTAAAAACGGCCACAAATCACCTCCCCTCCACTGCTCCGGAACCAGTGAGCAACCCTTAGCGCCACGCGAGCTTTTAGCATAGCTGAAGCAGAGTGGTTGGTTTAGTGGGTAACAATGCTGCCTTCCCTGTGGCAAACTGGGGTTCGATTCCACAGCCATGCTACACCAATAAGAGTCCTTGGGCAAGACTCATTACATTAACACGACATTCCTACATACCTGTGTAACATGATTCAGCTGTACGGTGCCCTGGATAAGAGCCTCAGTCAAATGCTTTAAATGTAAATGTCTTCTGACCCGAGGCCTGCCTCCAACAGTGCTTCAAAACTTTCAGCAGTCCCAGTCTCTGAGTGCAGGAAGGTTCAGCAAGCAGGGCAGCACTTGAAAGGCCTGGCACCGCCGTCCCACACCATTATAGCACAAAACCTCTTTAAACTGCTGATAGCAGCACAAAGGAGCCACTAGCACACTCTCTGCAGCCGATAGGAGCAAACAGTTAATGATGTTTACTCAAGATTAGCTGCCTCTCTCCGCTAAACCAGGCTCCCTCCAACAGAGAGAGAGCCAGAGAGTCAGAGAGAGAAAAAAGAAGGTTTGTTGTTTAGATGTTTGTTGGGTGTGAGGAAGGCCAGGAGAACTGCCACAGTTTGAGTAAATGATTGGCCCAAGTCTAGAAAATTTAGCCTTTATGCATTTCTGTAGAATATTTTAGAACTAATGCAGAAAATTCTATTAGATATTTAAAAGTTTAATTTAGAAGAGACTGTATGTGTGTACATGAAGGCCTAGGTCTCGTCACTACAGCTGAACCCAGTGAAGAATAATATACCATGCATATACAGTCCAGGGTGTGTATAGGCAATCAAACAAGATAAGCGTGACTTTGACATATGGCTGGTTCTGCCTTTCATGGTAGAATGAAAATATCTCAGCGTATGTTTTTGATGTTCATGTGAAGCTGAACATGTGAGAGTGAGTGTTTGTGCATGTGTGTGTGTGTGTGTTACTGGGTGGGAGCTGAATGAGCATAAATATTGTGTCGCTTGGATCCTTGGGCCGTTGTCTTAGCAACCCATAAGTGTCTAGAGGAGGGATAAGGGTTGAATAGCAAGCAGGGGTGAAAAACTTGGCAATTAAAAGGAACAGAAGTGACAATTAATATTGTGAGAGCACAGATAGAGTGCTCTGCCCTTTCGAGCATGCTTCATACTCACCCCATGCACAACTTAGTGCTTTTCTGCTCTCTAAACCGTCCCTGAAGACCTCTCCAGGCTTCCGCTCTGTACAGCTGGAGCCGCATGTTCTTTTCTCCAAGCCCTTACTGTAGACACACACTGCAGGTGCTGAGAAGAGACGGTCCATTGGAATGGTCATTCTCAGGTTTTTAACTATGGCTTTCTGAATGGAAACTACAGCAGTCAAGATCTTACATAGTCTTTCAATACAGTAGTGAGAGCACTGGAATTCATTCAGAAAAGAGGAATTCCACAGATTTTTCAATGCTCTGTAAAATTGGTCAAAGTGGTGGTGACAGGAACAAGATGTCTAGTGTTTCATGCCTCTCAAAGCAAAATGAGTGAACATACAGAGGGTTTTCTTCAAGATGCAAATTAGAACACTGTAATAAAAAAAAAATATTGGCATCAAAGCCAAACAAAATGAAATTCAAATATCCTAATTCAACTTTAGGGAAAAAACATAATTGTACAGACATTTTTATCAAAAGTCTTATGGAGAACCATCATTAATTTCTAGTTTTTTTAATTATGCTTTGAACGCTGAAAAAAATGAACTACCTGCCAAACACTGACAGAATTCTATGTTAGTACAAGAGTGAACACGACCACACAGACAGCACACAGCCACACTCAGCCAACACCAACAAATGGTCTCTTGCTCTTACAACCTACAACACTGAGGCCAAGCAGTCAACCGGTATGGACCCGTTAGACTGGTTACGGTTCCTTTTCCCATTCACTGTGTTATATATCGTCTCTGCCATTTTCTGTACTGGAAATATAAAGACTCTGGATCTTGTGTCATGTAAATGTGGAGTCAATCAGCAGATTCCTACGTTATTTAGCCCTCAAACCAAACTGTTCTGTAGACCCAAATACAGTTAGCTAACGGTGCTGAGAAAACTGGGTTCAGCTTGGTTTGTAATCGCTCCATGCTCAACCGCGTCTGTGTGAAAAGACCAGAGCTCAGAACAGTTCAGCCCTGCAGTGTAAAACGGGCCATGATTATTTGTCTGGTTAAATTGTCTCTCTATTCTATGAGGGAAAAGCTGTAGTGTATCATTCTTCACAAAAACCTTACAAAATGATTCAATATCCCACTATATAAGTATATATGGTTCCACACACACTCTCATATTAAATCATTTTAACCATGGGGGTCACAGCGAGATTAGAAATCTCTTCATCAAGTGTATCCTGGAAGAAGACATTTAGACTTTTAACTCACTTAAATCTTCTGGCAGATGAGTTAAGATGTGTTTGTTCTAACTGTAGACAGTAAGCTGTTTGTGTGTGGGAAATTAGAGCCTTTGCATGGTACTGAGTTTTGTGTTACTGTATAAAAGATGCAAAAGAACTCTATTATTACTTATTATTACATATTATTATTATGTTATTTTTTTTTGAGCGAACAAGCAACCAAAAGTCTCAAGATTGATCATATTCACAGAGAACACACAGTTTAACTGCACACTGAAATGAATTACACTATACTTCATCCAGACAATCAAGGTCACTGCACAAAGACTATTATTAAGATTATTATTATTATTACTATTAACTAAATAGTTTTTATCATTTCAAAACACCCATTTGCATTTACACTTTGTCAAAATGCCATGTTTAACAGACAGACAAATAGAAACTGTAACACAAATTTACATGAAATTCAAGGCCGGAGAGAGGATAGGATAGCTGGAGAGTCAAGAGAATTCCTTGTGCCAGATACTGTGAGCAAATACATACAGTCTTAGGCAAACAGTTGGGCACCCCTGGTCAAATTAAATGTGTTGTTGAGTTTCTAAGTGAAAATTACTGCTACAAGGTGCTACAAAGTTAAAAATAATAAAAAATAAAAAATAATAGCTGCTACAAAGAATCACACTTGGTTCCACAAAGAAGCATGTTTGTAAAATAGCAATATAAGTGTAAAGAACTGTTAAATTGGACCTTTGTGAAGTAAAGTTTCTCACATTTCTCTATTACAAACATGGTTCTTCATGGAACTAAAAGTGGTCCTTCTATAGCATCACTCCAATAACTCCTAGCAGCACCTTCATTTTTAACATTTGCTTAATTTCACAAAATGGCGAGTGCCATATTAGAGATACAGGGCACCAACATTTTTGAGAAATTGTAGACGCTACACCCAAAGTCAAACAGCCAAATAGCAGATACACACACATGGGCAATGGGAAATACTTAGCTAGTATCAGTTTATAGCATATTAACTTTCATGATTACATCACATTCAAACCTTTCTCCAGTGTTTTTAGTTTGTCGACTTGGTTTGTCTATTGTAGCATGGTCCTATAAATAACACAATATAAAATGGAAAGGTTTAATATTGTATTTTAGGCTAAACACAATGGCTAATGAAGTGCCAAGCAGTGGAAGCTCTACTGCCGGGATCTGAGAAGCCTGTACTAGGCCGGTTGTATGCTTATAGCTAACCCATCTGGCCAGCAACAATCTCTTCAGCAAGCTAACCTCCACAAGCTAACACCACACCAAGAGGATAACGAGATGAGATCAACAATGCCTGGTCTAAATCATTAAAAACAGTCATTCTGCAGCTCTTTTTACAGTGCCAATGCTAGGTTAGCCTAGGCTTCATGGCTCTGAACCATCAAAGTGAAGTAAACCGGCTCCATAAAAGAAATTAGCATTTTGCATTATGAGGGAGTTGTGTGTTGACTTGTAAAATCACATCTGAGCCCTAACCAAAGTCACATACGTCACATACTATACATCAAAGAAAAACTTAAAATACTGACTAAATGTATTGATCTTTAAGCAAACCAAAAGTAGCTAGTTTTTATATCATCCCAGAGAACTTTATATGGTTCTTTTTGGTGCCTTTAAGATTGCTGTATGGAGGTTAGTGTGTAAATCTGTTTATATGCTATAGTCACTGTGTTTTGGCACTTGAGGCACATTTGTGCACATTTGAACAGAGTGGGTTTATGAAGAATCCATAAGTGGAAGGTGAGCCTGTTTACCGGTTTGCGAGGCAGCTCTCTGTTCAGGTACTGAAGAGACAGTGCGGCTGGCAGATGTCTGCCACACAAAGCTGGCTGCAGACAGTATTGTACTCATGTCCTAAAGAACTGCAGATGATTTGAGCTAGAATGTATAATTTTCTCATTTCTTTCACGAGCTGTCAGCCTTTCACAAATTAGCGAGGGGCTCTGACCCTGGCGTTCCACGCACAGCGAGAGAGAAGACAGCGTAATGCACGACATACGGCGTTTCAATCAGACACTCTCTCTTTCACACCCATCAAATCATCTCCATATACATAATTCATACACCTGTGGAGGGATGAGCTTTATTGCCACACTTCTGCGGCATGGAGAGTATGATTACACATTAATCTGTCTGGTTCAGCGTTGTCATAAAAAGATAACGTTTTTCTGCCTTCCCCCTTCTCAAACAAGGCGCTATACTCGCAACTCCTCATGCTGTTGCTGCCATGTTCATCTGAGTCTCCGGTTATATTGGAAGACTACATCCGCTCAGAGGCAACAGTACATGAGTTTGATTCTGTGGTCACGTATCATAGCACCAATTATGAAAGTTAATGAAATGTACACTATGTCCAAAGGTTTGTGAACACCCCCTCTAATGAATGCATTCAGCTACTTTAAGTTGCACCCATCGCTGACACAGATGTGCAATTACTCTCTCTCACACACACACACACACACACACACACACACACACACACATACAGCTTGTTTAGTCCATGTAGAAATGTACTGCCAATAGAAAAGGACTCTCTGAAGCAAATAAACATGAACCTATTGGCACCATATTTCTAATGCCAGGTGTAGGTTATGGGGGTGTAAAGCCCCCCAGCATTGAACTGTGGAGCAGTGGAACTGTGTTCTCTGGAATGATAGATCTCCAATACTTTTAGGATGAGTTGAGGATGAAGTGGGGTGGTGATCATCCAACATCCTGACCTCACTAACGCTCTTGTAACTGAATGCAATCAAATCCTCACAGCAGTGCTCAAAAAACTAGTAGAAAGCCTTCTTAAGACAGTAGAGAACATAGGACATTAACTCTTTTTTCATTCAAACTCTTCTTCCATAGACCACTATAAAATACCTGACATGTTTAATAATGTGAAAACCAATAATCAGAACAACAAATATGACTGGGTTGATGTTAAATTTAAAGAAATAACAATGTAAAGGAAGAGTGCAAAGTTAATTGCTTTTTTCCAGCATTTGTAAAGCTAAAGTAAGTTTACTTCTGGTTGTTGGTTCTGGCATTCCAGCTAAAAGCTGCCTAGCAATAAAATCATGGGGAACTTTCCTATGACAGTTTTTCTTACAACATCCAGAAAAATACCAGAATATTTGCCACAAAATAACCAAGCACAGGTGGTATAGGTTGTTAAAACATCAAAAAGCTTCAACCATACCCAGCCTGCCAGGCCAGTCACAGTTAGACATAATAAACATAATAATCATAACCTTAACTTACATAGCCCATATACTGGAAACTGGAATAATGGATTTTTAATGCCAACTATTTTGCATATTAGAAATGTTGCAATTATTCCACACAGCTATAATTATATACTGTAGATACTTGGTTAAATTAAAGATGATCTAATAACTGTTGTCCCATCAAGCAAAATACATTCCTAAATAAATCCCTTAGCACAGTTTTAAATTTCAACACAAATAAGATGTTTCTATGTGTTTTAAATGTTATCCCCTCAATGTAAATACTGTTATATTTTCAAAATGACTTTTTAAACTTCACAGTACATGCTGTGAATATATGGAAACTAAGCACTAAAACCAGCCTGATGTGGTAAGAACAGATGTACATACATAGACGCCCCTGTTCACCCTGAAATTCTCATTACAGGGCACAATACAAGGCAGCCAGACAATACAGAGATCAGAGGTTATTTACATATATCATCCTTAAATGCATACTAAAAAAATTACCTTTGCTTTTTGAAACATAAAATAATCAAAATGACATTAACAGAACTTCAGGAAAACATTGTGTTATTATTATGACTAAACCTTTATTCTCTAGCAAAACATCTGTATGACAGCTGTCATGCATTATTTGAAAGCTCTCACTAAAGTAAAGCAAAATAATGTTGCAGTAATGTTGTAATAAGGTAAAGCAATATTGCAGTAATGTAAAGTAATGCAAAGTTATATTGCAGTAAAATAATGTTCCAGTAAAGTAAAGCAAAGCAATGTTGCAGCAAAGCTGAAGTAATGTTGCAGTAAAGCAATGCTGCAGTAAAATAACAATGTTCCAGTAAAGCAAAGTAAAGCAATGTTGTAATAATGTTGAAGTAATTATATAGTGAAATGAAGTAATGTTGTCGTAAAATAAAGCAAAGTTGGAGTAAAGTTGCAGTAATGTAAATCAATTCAATGTTGCAGTAATGTTACATAATATAATTGTGCACTAAAGTACAGCAATGTTGTAGTAATGTTGTAGTTAAGTAAAGCAAATTAAAGTAATATTGCAGTAAAGTAATATTGCAGTAAAGTAAAGCAATGTTGCAGTAATGGTACAGTGAAATGAAGTAATGTTGCAGTAAACTAAAGTAAAGTAAAGCAAAGCAATGTTGCAGCAAAGTTGCAGTAATATTGCAGTAAAGCAATGCTGCAGTAAAATAACAATGTTCCAGTAAAGCAAAGTAAAGCAATATTGCATTAAAGTAAAGTCATGTTGTAATAATGTTGCAGGAAGGTAAAGCAATGTTGCAGTAATGTTGAAGTAATTATATAGTAAAATAAAGTAATGTTGCAGTAAAATAAAGCAAAGTTGGAGTGAAGTTGCAGTAATGTTGCAGTAATGTAAATCAATTCAATGTTGCAGTAATGTTACATAATATAATTGCGCACTAAAGTACAGAAATGTTGTAGTAATGTTGTAGTTAAGTAAAGCAAATTAAAGTAATATTGCAGTAAAGTAAAGCAATATTGGAGTAAGGTAAAGCAATGTTGCAGTAATGTTGAAGTAATGGTGCAGTGAAATAGAGTATTATTACTTTAAAGTAAAGTAAAGCAATACTGCAGTAAAGTAAAGTAATGCTGCAGTAATGGTACAGTGAAATAAAGTAATGCTGCAGTACTCTGAAGTAAAGTAAAGCAATATTGCAGTAAAATAAACCAATGTTGTAGTGATGGTGCAGTAAAATAAAGCAATATTGCAGTGACGTAAAGTAACATGGGGATGATGTTACAGTAAAATAAAATAATGCTGCTGTAAAGTAATCTTTCAGTAAAACAAAGTAATGTCAGTAATGTTGCAGTAAAGTAAAGCAAAGTAAGGCAATTTTGCTGTAATGCTGCAGTAACTTTACTAATGCAGTAAAGTAATGTAAAGAACAAAAGCTAGTGCATCTTTTCTTTCTTTTTTTTTTTTTTTTACATCTGGTCACTATAAATTATCAGTGAAAAAAATAAATTCATACATTATAGGACATTAAATGCAATGGATAGCTCATATGATCGAAGTTTAGACATGGTAGGGGTGTCTCTACAATTAGTAAATGCTTGGCCTAAACTGACCCAACAATTTTGAAACAAAACACAGAACCAGCATTTGTACTAATCAACAAATAAGTGGTTCACACAGACACAAGTACACTATTTGCACATACTGCCCTATTTTGGCACTGCTGCCTTTGTTCAGGAGCTTTCAAACCCACTGTAAAAGCAACCATGGTCAAGCAGCCTAATTGCAAAGCCTCTACTATTTCCCCAACTCTATTTTCCATTAGGCTCCTCACTCATTTGATAGCCACATGGCAGGCTTTCTGTTTAGCGAATGAAACAGAACTAGGACAGGGGCTGCATCCAAAACTGCTGCTACTTAACTGTGTGTCAAAAATAGAACACCACTAATAGAAGTGCATTCACTGGTGTCATATGTACAGTACAGTATAGGAAGATGCTGCTTTTGAGTGAAGTCATTTCACCAACAATTTTGGTTAATTTCACAAGACTACACATACTAACACTACCACCAACACATACTAGAAAATGTACTACTACTATTTAATCTAATTTTAAAATGCAATAAATATGTGGTTATCTTTGATAATCTGGCTTTGAAAATAATTATGAGCAAAAGTTGAGCCTGAAGTTTTGCTAAGGAAATACAAAACTAGAAAACTGTCAGACATCTACTACTTTTCAGGTTAATTTTGTAATTTTACTCAATGTCACATGAAATGTCAAAGTGTGTAGTTTAATTTCTAAAGTTTACCAAAAACAAAACAAAAACAACTATAGTCTAGTACAGTTGTTTATGTCCACTGGTCATTCCATTAATAGGGGAATTTCCCAATAAACACAATCTGAACAAAAACACACAGTGCTCACTTATTTTAATTACAATTACAATTACAAGTACTATTACTATTACTATTACTATTACTATTTTCAGAGTCATACAGATATTATCCTGATTGGAAAACATTTCAAATATCTCAAAAATGTGTATTGCTTGATATTTCCAAGGATACTATCTCCACTAGCAAAAGACAATTCCATTGAATGATTTCTGCAAACTCTCTTCATAGCTTGAGATAAAATTCAGTGAAATGATCATTTAGATGTGACACCAACTTGCCATTAACATTTCAATATTGTTCCTTTTATTTATTTAAAAATGTTTTACTCTTCCTAATTGAACTTAACACATTAATCATGTTGCTGGTAACACTACTAAAAGAGAAAGTTTCAGCACAGTCAGTGTTGATTTAGATGCAGTAAATGTGTCATACATTTTTGCAAACCATTTAAGGCTAATGAATATGCAATCATTTGTATGTTCAGCACAGTGTGTGTTGAGTAATGTGTTGTTAGGACACATTTTTCTTTAAATTAGTAAAAAGGAAAAATACATTGAACTTTGACATATATGGAATGGTGTGATTATTGATTTGTCTGGAAATTGTTCTTTACACTGTATCAAAATTTCAAAATAACTTGGAATAAATTTCTTTAAAAAAATTTTTTAACCTTCTTCTGTAAAGTTGGCATTTTGGAGATTGTTATATACTATACACAGTATATACATATACTGTATGTTTAAAGTACTCAGCTACTTTCCGGTGCACCCTTTTGCTGAGACAGACATTTAGTTGCACATGGACAGCATGTTTAATTGTCATTGAAAAGCATTGCCAGTATAACAGGACACTTTGAAGTTTAATGTCACCATGCCCAGTGCCATCCGGTAGACAGAGGGGTATAAAGCAAGGGAACTGGCTTCTCTAAAGTACTGGAGCTCCATTCAATAACTCTGGAAAAGTTTTTATGGTATTTTTGTTTTATTACTAATCATTCATTACCCATACCATGCTCAATGCTCTCATGGACCTACATATATAGGCTTTAAAAATGTATGTTATTTATTATTAATACATTATTTATTACAAATGATTCAAGTCTAATACCTTTTTGTACAACCTGCTTACCTGTGATATAAAATAAAACTTTATTGTAAGCACTTATCCTCTGTGAACATACCTAAAAAGTTACAACCCAAGAAGTTTCAAAAATGTATGCACACTCAATAAATTCTACAGTACATATAGGACATTTATGCATTATTAAGATATGATCTTGTCTAGCACTGGCATCATTATTCAAAAAAGTGGAATAATAAATATCAAGTATTTTAGTAACATGAAATCTATAGTACGTTTTAACCCTTTTGTGTTTGGAGGCTGTACTGTACCCTGGCTACCTCTCACTGTGAGTTGACTATCTGCTTTTAAATAGTGCTACTTTCCAGCTACCAATAGGTGTGAATCTGTTATTTATACACACTATAACAATGCATGGTCAATTAATCCTGTTACAAACCAGGCTTGTTAAGAAATGTAGTCCATAATATTATATACAAAAGCTGAGTTGTTGGGGTGGTGCAGAAAGATTTGAGAAAGAAGTCAGAAACATTTATTTTCATACTATGATCATAGTCAATGGAACTGAAATATATCAAGTGTACTTCTTTCTATGGATCACACATGAATTATTAACATGTACATTTGATGTCCTTCATGATCTTTTTTAAAATGTTAGGTTTGATGCTCTAAAAAAGAACAGATAATTGATTTGGGAAAGAAAACTCCTTCAAGACATTTTGAAGATGGACATTTTTGCATTCACCCTATTTCAGGAATCAGAATCAGGAAATTTCTGACTAGCAGACTAGTTTACACCTCTCTTTCTCACTCTTAGAAAACGCTACACTATCGCATCTCTATTTAAGCATTTCACCAATTTGAAACCCACCATAACAAGTCATCATGGACATGTCAAAAGGTCAATGGTATATATCTCAAATGAGTGCGTGTTTATAAGGAGCAAAAAAAATCTTCCCCAAATGCTGCCTTTAAATTAACATGTGTCTTGGAGAGTGCATATGCGGGTGCTCGTTGAAAACATGCATTTATGCATTTCCATTTGTGTGTGTGAGTGGGTCTGCGCATGCTAGCAGCAGCCCTCCTCTTCTCCGTGTGGAGAAAGAAGCCATTCTCCAGGCAATCAGAGCTGTGCCTGCAGGAGCCCAGCCAAGCCACTCATCCTCAGCCTACTCAAGAGCTGCTTTAATTAACCATCATACCACAGATGGGATCGATTTTAACCTCCCCCCCCCCCCCTCTCTCTCTCTCACCCTTCTCCAACCTCCCCCCTCAACCTTACATGTCTTTTTCAACCTTCTTTCTCCAAAGTCTTTCTCCCAGTGCTCTGCCTCTCCCTCTCATCTTGTGCCCCTTCTCTTGTGCAGTCTTTCTCCCTGTCTCTCTCTCTCTCTGTCTCTCTCTCCTGCACTGTGCACCTCTCTCCTATATACAAGTCACATAATTGAACTGGAACAGTGCCAGACTGCAGCCCCCCTAGTCTGCCTGTTTCACCCACAGCCCCTGGCCTCACCTGCTCAATACCTTATTAGTGTCAGGATCTGTGGAGAGCCATTGCGGATTAACGAGAGAGATATGAGATTGATTTCTGCCCTCATAGATGAAATTGGGTTCTGCCCTTCTATCTCTATGTATGAATATATATATATATATATATATATATATATATATATATATATATATATATATATATATATATATTTATCGTCATTTTTCACTTTTTGACATTTTGATATCAGACACCAGTTCTGGTTGTAGTTCTTTACATTGTGTCAAAATTTCATGATACCAATGCTCCAATAGGAATGCTTAAAAATGGCTTGGCTATATAAGGAAGTTATATAGAAATTTTTTTACACACACTCTATGGACAAAATTATTGGGACAAAAGTATTGGTGTTCTTCTGAGGGTATTAAAAAAGAGACTGCTTTTGTTTTTGCAAAAACTGTCTCTACTGTCCAGGGAAGGCGTTCTACTAGATTTTAAAACATTGCTATGAGAATTGGTCACCACCTTATCCTCAACTAACCAATTCATCTCATTGTCACAGTTGGAACATTCTCCAAGTAAGTAACTTCACAGGAGAATGAAAGCCAATGTAACAATATGTCAGTGTAACTCACTTTGGAGCATTTCCTTTATTATGAAAATTCGGTATGACTTACTTACCTAGCAGGGTTGCAGAGATACAGTGTTTTGTTGTGACAGCAATGATTTGTGGCCTATTTCCAACTCTCAACACAGCGGTAATACTGACATGGTACTGATATGGAGTGTTATGCTGCCACACTTGTATCAGAACTTTTATACACACCTTTGTGTCACTATGCTGGGTTGAGTTCAGCAACCAAAATATTGTGGTCAGCAACTGGCCACTGAAGAAAGGCTAAAGAATGACTGGCACAACTTTGGAAAAAGGTACCATCTGTAATTATACACCTATACAATTTAACAAGGCAAGTGTGTCAAAATCCCAGCAACACTGCTGTGCCAGACACAGTTGTACCAGTTCAATACACATTAATATGACACAACCACTGTGGTATCAGTGCTGTACTGAGAATGAAACTCTATGGTGGTCTTTGTCCATTGTCTAACAAGCTAGCAAGTTAGAGGGGGCTGACAATGTGTGCAGCAACAGGTGAGCTACACTCAGTAACTGTTGGTTAGTTGACCCAAATGATAAAATGGTCATACAGCGTTCATAGACATTATGTCAACAAAACAAAATATTGAATGTAAAAAGATAGATAGAAAAGGGAGACTATGACCTGAGAACCACAACAGTGTGAATGTGTGAGTATTTAAATGTATTTTGCTGAGGGAAATGTAAGCAAGCTAATTACGTATCTGCAAGCCTACAAGCATCTCTCTCTCTCTCTTTCTGTCATTTCCCTTTCTTAATTCCAGAACAAATCCCAGGCAGGTTAAGAAAACCTCACTTAGAAATTCTAATCATGATCTCTGATCTGTACGGCAATCGTGAGGAGCAATAACCTGTTGGAACACACGCCTGCTTTGTCTGCAGTTTAAATAGCGTGCTATTGATTATTCATGGGACATACATGGCTTCTGAGGAAAATGGTGTGTCAATGAGTTTAACAGGAGTTGGGTACTGGAGCAGAGATTAGAGTCTTTTGGAGAAATAGGTGGCTACAGGGTGAGGGAATAGAAAGGGAATGTAATCACATGTCTGCGTTTGTGTGTGTGTGTGTGTGTGTGTGCACATGCAGTAGTGCTAAACTGTTAGTGTTGTATGAGATAGGTCTTCAGTATGTGTTAACAGCTAGGGGTCATGGCCCTCACGCAAAGAGCTGTGCTTGATCCTCGGCTTTGAGTACATAAGCAGAGAGGTGAGACGCGTCCAGCATATTTACAGGATTTTCAGCCCCTGTCTTTCAGCCTTTATTTATATACACACAGGACTTTTCTATGGTTAAATGGATTACAATACATTTTCTGTTATAATTTAAAAATATTTAAATATTTTAATTATCTCTTATTTTTACTTTTTGTAATTAGTTTGATTTACAAGTTAATGCTAACTCTTTAACAACTCAATGACCCTAACAAGAATTGCATTAACCATTTAGGAATTACAGTTTTTTACATGATTCTTTCATTTTCACAGGATGAACTAACATGGCTAAAATGACTAACAATTAAATATTAGGAGTATCTTTAATATCTGGAACCCACAGACATCACCAAATGCTGAGTTTCATTCCCTAACATGCTTTGCCAGGCAAGATGCTTTACTTCAGCTGCCTTCTATTTGTGTACCTTTCTGCCTTCAGAAAGTGAAAAGCGGCTTTACTGGGTTGAGGTTAGATGATTGGCTTGGCCATTTCCTTGCCTTTAGAATCTCTTGGATTGCTTTCATGGTATGTCTTGAATCATTATCCATCCGCACTGAACAAACCACCATCGGTTTTGCAGCATTTTACAGAATTTAAGAAAACTATAGCTCTTTCTACCAAATATCAGAGGTCATCCTGCTACTTCTACCAGCAGTTCTACCATCAATAAACACCAGTAACCCAGTTCCATTGTCAGCCATACATGCTCATGCCAGTGCCTCCACCATTGGTGGGAAAGATGCTTTTGGATTTGGATTAAAGCCTTCTCTAAAGCCTAGCTTTTTTCTATCAGTTTAATCTGGCCTTTCTGTTCCTGAGAGTTACCAGTGGTTTGCATCTTGAATGAAACCTTCTGTATTTACACTAATGAAAGCTCTGCTTAATTTTAAACTTTGACAAAGATACATTTACCTCTTCATGAGAGTTGAGACTTGACTTTAGATGTTGTGAAAGGGTTTTTATTCACCAAGGAAATCATTCATGACCTTCAAGCCTTTTTGTGTTGCTGAGTTTGCCAGTGTGTTTTCTATTCTTAAGAATGTACCAAATTGTTGATTCATCCACTCTTAAATTTTCTGTTATTTTTGAGGTAGGTTTGTTTTGTCTTTTTTTTGTCAGCCTAATGATGGCGTTACTTTCACCCAAACCTCTTTGGATGCTATATATTGAGAGTTCCCATGAAGACGTGCAAACTCAACAATTGGAATCAACTCTAGACCACTTAATTCCTCAAGCTGTTGTGAAATAGTGAGAAAACAGGCCATGAAACTGCCAGTCAAATGTCCAATTACTTGGGTGACAACATCCCACTGTGGGGATGCTTTTCTGTGAGGACTGTGAGACAATCTGTTTTAGTCTGATTAAAAAAAAAATATAAAAAAAAAAAATAATAATAATAAAAGCTTTGGAAAACATTTAGCAGAACTTCGATGAGGAATGAGAGAAAATCCCTTCCACGCAGTGAACAAAACTGACAGAAAAGTAACAGATGTTGAGCTGTTATTACAACAAAACATGTGTTAGGTAAAAGGTTTAATACTTATGCAAGCACATTCCCATTTTTAAACAAATGGATTTAAAAAAACACTTTAGTAGCATATTGGATTGCAATAAAAATGAATGCCTGGAAAAATCTGTGTAAGAATAAATTATAAAGCAGATGAATCTGATCATGGCTGAAGGCTGCTTTGTAGGTCACAATGGCCTTGTAATAGCAACAGTAGCAGTGGCAGTAGTTGTGTTTTGTGTGTGTGTGTGTGTGTGTTTGTGGCTGTAGCTGGCCTGTAGGCAGAGTCAGAGCTTATTGTGGTATGATTTCCTGGAGTGTTTTTGTCAGAGTGTGGCCATGTGTGATTGCCTCTCCGTCACTAGTGTCAACCGAGGATAATGCTGCGGCTGCCCTCGCTGCCACAAAAACAGGATCAGCACAATCCAATTTCTCTTTCTCTGCAAAGATGGAATAATTTGCCAGAGGGACAGAGCTGAGAGAGAAAGAAAGAGAGAGTGAGAGAGAGAATGAGTGAGAAAAAGAGAGAGAGAGAGGGGGGGAGAGAGAAAGAGATAAGGAGAAAGACAGGGAGAGAGAGAGAGAACAGTGTCTGCGGTCCAAGGAAAGATAAAGCACTGTTAAAAAACAGCCATTACTAGAGGAATTGGGCGAGAGGGGGTTGACGACAGCCTTCCCCATAGTAGGCAATACCAACAGGAGGAGGGGGATTGCTCACAAACACATCGAGCAATAGATAGCCATGGGTAAAATTGAGGGCCCAAAACCGGCAATTTGGATACAAAAAAAGAGGGAAAAAAAGGAACAGCAAATATAAAACGAGACATGCAGCTACATACTTTACGTGGATTACAGCCTGGCTAAATAGAAATGGGCTTTGGAGTGGCTTTTTTCCCCCCTCATGCTGCTTTTGTGTAGAACCTGCATGATCCAGAGGCATCAAGCAGAGTCAGTCTTGTGTTAAACTGGGAATAAATAAGCCCACTGTCAACAGCAACAAAATATTTGCAACTGTGTTAACAAAATCAATACACCAATGCTAACTTTGCAAAGCCAAGCACTTTAAACTGAAAATGAGCATCAGGAATCAGGTGTGCTGCAAAAAAAAAAAAAAAAAAAAAAAAAAAAAACGCAAAAAAAACCCCACCAGCCAGACGGAGCGCGGCGAGGGTGCACACAAAATATGGAGGAGCTCTCCAGAAATCACTGAGTTTTCTTTGGCAAAAATTAAGACGCAGAAATGTCTAATTGCTTTCAGGTGTCTCCCTCCCTGCTTGTTCCTCTCTTTGCAAAAACAACAACAAAAAAAAAAAAAACTGTGCCACTGTCACTAGAAGGGGGGCAGAAGTGATTTGTGTAGATGCCAGCATTGTAGGAGGCCAAAGAAGATAGGGACTGGGGCTGGTGTTGGGTCTGGAGGGGGGGCTGGAGTAATCAGGATGGGGAACACACCCCCCGCCTCTCAGTACTGTGTGTCACGCAGGCCCTCGCTGTGGAATGGCCCGGAGATTAGAGCTCACACCGAGCAGGCCCAGGCCTCAGGTGTGCAGCCTAATACTCCAGTAACCCCAGGTATAAACATGGTTGAGAGTGTGTGTGTGTGTGTGTGTGAACATGTTGTGAAATGGATGTTGGGTTATAGACCTACTTTGTTTAGAAAAATAACCTTCACTGTGAAGCAGTGACATTACAATTCAAATGTCTGAAATCAGTCTTCAGGGTTACAACGAAAGTATGGTGGCTCATAAATGTATAACATGATTTTTATATATCAGTCCATAAATAAATCAAATCTGTAAAAACAAAACAACTTAAAGAAATACAACATGGTTTGTCAGTTCAACCTAAAAAAAGATTCATGTGTAACAACAAATTTGAGTTTCAAATTATTTATTTGAGTTGAAGTTTTATTATCCATTAATGCCTTGTATTGCCTTGTTGAATTATTTTACTTTGACTTCCACAAACATTTTTACCTTCTCCATTTTGGGGACGTATTTTTTTGGAAACTAAAAATATACAAGCACTTTAACTATAATTACATAGTTACATAAAGTTGCCACTAAAACATAAGCAATACAAAAGATCCAAAGGTATCTTTTGTTGTCTATTTCATAATCTTTAAAGCTGAATTGTATACATGATCATATATGAAAAAGAAACAATTGTTCAAACAAAAAAGCCAAAAAACCAAAATCTGCAAAAATGGAGATACAAGTTTTTTGCATGAGAGCGATGGTATACTGAACAGTAAATATTTGTTGCAGTCATTTCAAGTTTTACCACAGGATTTCCTAATCAGTGCAGTCAAAGGTTTAAAATATAAATGCTACTTGCTTTCGAATAAGATAATAATAATGATAATGATCATTTCAATGTATTTAATATTATTTAGATTGTATTAATAAAGTTTCAATCCTGTCTTGAGTGCTGTCACACAATGGCCAAAAATTGTCTTCCAAAAGTTTGTTCTGGCTGGGCTGTTTAGTGCTGCTTCTCTTAAAATGACAACAATTATAATACCACCCCATGTTCCACAGTAGCGCAACATTAGCCAGACAGCTTTTATGGATTTCAACTGTTCTTTCAAAACAACCTGAAGCATCAAGAATATGACACATATGGCTGGTAGTCTCTTGAGACTCTACTTGAGAATCTTAATGATTATTATTAAAGAAGACATAGTAGACAATTTAAACTGACTGAGTTACTCTGAAGAAAAAGGAATGGGAGTCTGGGATTACTGTTCCAGGCAGTTCTGTGGAGTTTAAAAGGTTAACTAAATTCAATATCACTATTTATATGAATATTGCTGTGAGGCACCAATACCAGTCTATCAGTAACAATACAGACTGGTGTGTCTCATTCAACACAAGCCTCTTAATTCAATATGCAATACATGAAATATACAACAGATTGAGAGCACACTCATTCGGTATGTGTAAGGGGCTAACATATTAGCTTTTGGCTAGTGCAATATTATTATTCTAAAATGTGATGCACTGAGAAACCAACATATTGTATAGAATGGAATTCTGAGTTGTGTAAATCGTTCCACCTGTAATTAGTACGCTATCAAATAAATAAATAAATACATACATAAATGTTCCTAAATGATCACTGACAGCACAGACAAACACACAACCTTTACATCATGTAGAAATCCCATAAACTTAGGTTCTTCACACTCATCAGACACATAATTTCCAAACCAGGTTCTTGAAAGAACCATCCACTGAAATGTTCTTCAAGGACCCAAAAGTGGTTCTTCTGTGTCCTCACTCTCAAAGAACACCTCTATTCTTTTCTTTTTTTTTTTTTGAAGAATGTGTAGATGATGCTTTTCCCAGTGCTGTTCTGAAGTTTGACAGATTTTCAGATGCGGGCTGTCCACTGCAGCTACAATCTTGACCGATCCTTATGCCTATAAGTGATCTCCAGCATGTGATGGAGTGTAGCTATATGTTGAGGGTAGTACAGCGGCGTGTGCATGAGTTGCAGGTATTCATGGCCATCCAGCAGGGGGGGTTGGCAGTCAAAAGGAGAGGGAGAGGGCCAATGGCTGAGGCTGTGTGGCTAAGTGTCTCATCAGCATCCTACTCAGGCTCCAGGCCCACGCTCTAACTGCGCCCTGACTTGATTGTAATTGCCTGAATTCGGCTCCTGCTGCTTCATCCTGGCAATATAACTGCCACATTTTAACCCCAGAAAGCCTAGCCACCGCCGCATAGCTTCAGTGCTCTTAGGAGGGGCACTCTGTGCTGAACTCTGCCACAGCCGCCTCTGTTCTTATAGGGTCGAACGTTCGCATATATGCATTATATATACACATAAAAAAAGACTGTAAATAGTATGTGAATCACGCAGCGCTGCCAGAAAATTGCACTTTGCTGCTGCCTGACTGTTAAACCCTCCTCTTTCCATCTAAAAGTAAAACTAATCAATTTCCTAAAAGGCACAATATGGGAGATTAACCACTACTAAATACTTAATAATAAAAATAATAATGAAAATATCAAATAACTTTTAATGATTGTAATGATACAAAAAAAGCTACCGAAGTAAAAAATAAATCCCAACCAAAATGGGTAATAATATATTATATATATTATATAGATAATTAATATTCTTTCATAACACAAAAGAACCATTTTTAAACAACAGAGAAGTGTGAATGTGAAGAACCTGTACATTGGTAAAGAACCTGTATATCAACAGAAGGTTCTTCAAAGGTTCTTCTTCAAACATACATTTCTGTTACAAAAATGGTTCTTCAGTGGTTCTCCTATGGCACCCTTTTAAAATTTTATGCTGTAGAGGTATTTCAAAATGAATGTGCCAAACGAATCCAGACCATGCCTAACTAACTTTAGCCCCAATTTGCATCAGATTAGACGTATTACTCTGGATTTGTTGTGAAACAATGTGTATTAAATCTCAAACCCTGATCTGACCAGAGAAGTTAACAATAAACCTCTAGCACGTTTACATGTATTCTACATAAACAGCAACCAGAAAAGCTGCATACATTTTTTTCTTTTTTAAAGTAGCTAAAAGAATGTGTGTGTGTGTGTGTGTGTGTGTGTGTGTGTGTGTGTGTGTGTGTGTGTGTGTGTGTGTGTGTGTGTGTGTATATGCGTGTGTGACTTCCTGATGCATGGCGGGGAGCGTGCGGCTTCAGGCTGGCAGGGTTAACTTCAGAACTCCCCCGTGGAGCTCCTCTCTCTGTGATAATAGCTGCTGGCGTAATGAAGAGCAGCCTGCTAGCCAACAGGTGGTCCTTTTTAAAGAACCCAGCCACTACACTCAGGCCAGAGAGAGGGAGAGGGGGGGAAAAACACCATGCTAAAATGTGTCAGAAACTAATGTTCCACAGAATGAAAAAGCTGTTTTTCTCCTCTTTGTTCGACGCTAGAGATTCAGCCTTGTTCCTCATTGTTCCCCGCACAAACGAGCAACAGTCTTTTTTGACACAGAGCCATGGGGGAAGAAAGACTGAGGCTGACTAGTCACAGGAGAAGGAGGGAGGGGGGGGCAAAAAAGCCTTTGCTCCTTCTTTCTGGAGGGTTGAAGCCTATTAGGAGTTGGTGAGTTATGAATGGTTATGAGTCTCTGGCTCTCTCTAACACAATGTAGGGGGACCCTGGCAAAAAAGGAAAAGCTGACTGGCTTTTTTTTTTGGAGACTGCCAAGAAGTCTTAATCACATACAGGCGGAACAGAAGAGATAGCAGAAGGGAGAGAGAGTGAGAAAGTGTGGGACTGACGAAACAGAGAGAGAGAGAGAGAGAGAGAGAGAGAGAGAGAGAGAAAGCAGAGGGCGAATCAGGGCGGAAGTACCTATTGCCACGAGCAGAATGGAGGAGTAGAGTGGAGTGGAGTGGGTGGGGGTGGGGAACAGAGTTAATCCTCCAGGACACAAAAAACGGCCTCCGCTGCCCTTAACGTCCACAACAATAGAGTTGTTATCAATAATAAAGTCAATCATTTACCGTAAAACCAGTGGTGACCCATGAACACAAGACTTTACCTAGCTTATGCAGCTGGATTTTTATTCCAACGGTTCTACAAACAATCCACCGTTTTTGTCTCCCGAAACAACTCTTGCCAATAGTCAAAGTCCTGTTGAACATTTTAGTGTGTGCCTATCACCCTCACAAAATACACCTCAATGCCCCGACACCTCCAAAATTAGCGGCAAAATGCTGAACCAAATTTCTACAAAAGACAAAATTGACATTCAATGAGAGGTACTTCACCTGCCTATTAAGCCGCATTCTCAGCTCAATGGCCATGGGTCAGGACGGATCCTAGCTGGGCATATCTCCGAACAAAAGCTTTTATTCACATTCATAATCCATCTGTTATTGTCCGACCAATTTGTTCTCGTTAAGCTACATAAGGGGCCCAAGACTGAGACAAAAGCTGCAGGGGGGAACAATGGCAGACTCCCTGTTCGCTTTGTCCCAGCGTTCAAGTATGCACCTCCCATGGTGCATTGCGGGCCTTTTTTTTTGGTGGGCTCAGGGGGGGAAAAAGTGAGAGCGGAGAGAGATCGAAAGAGGCCTGGAAGAACACCTGGAAGAGACAGCTTTCACTTCCCTCCTCTCTGGAAGAGGAGATTGCGAGCCCTCACACGGAGAACTGCGAAAAGTCCTGTGTTTTGACAAGCCTGCACTCAGGCGCATTTGATAACCTGTCAGAGTGAAGAAGTTAGAGCCTGAATGAAATGCTCAATTTGCAGGAAGAGAACCCTACAGTACAGCATTAGTGGTGAAAAGGAATGACGTCTCAAGCAAAAAAAGGAGGGGAAAAAGGAGCAAAAACACTACATAAACGGACAGAAATGTGCTGCATAGCTAAAAACAGCATTAGCAGCCATATTGAAGCCTGGTGTGCATTTCTATAGAAAACGGTTTGCCGTAATGCCACAAACCATGTAAACAAAACTGTCTGGGCTCACCAACTAAATCTGAGGTATGGGGTCACTTTACCTTGTCACTGTCCAAGTCAACTGAATGCACATAAATGCTAGCAAAGCAGCTTCCTGCCATATCTTCAGTATTTCATACTGTATATTTTTGGTTATTCCAAGCAGCACACAGCTACATCAAATCAAAGCCTTGTTTGAAAGGCCTGTCCATCCGCTTCAAACGTGATTCTGCCCTGATTAGTCTTTGTTGTGCTAATTTGACCATTCCCCTCTTCTGACTACAGTGCAAAACCTTTTTTTTTTTGCCACAGCGAAAGAATCGTATTATTAGTCATCATTTGCCAGCACAACAGACAGCGGTCAGTGGATAATGTATTGAACATAGCACTGCTAAAATCACTGTAATCAAATGTACTTCGAAGGTCAAAATGTGACTGTAGATCACAGGTGAACTGCCTCGCATGTGGCCTCGCGCCAGCTTTTGGTCAGGAGAAAGGGAGCAATCTTCCCAGACTAATTGTCTGTTCATAGCTTGGGGAATCTGTAATCAGGTCATTTGTTGCAATGACAGGCTGCAGAGGTGAGCAGAGACGCACAGCAGCAGTCTGATCACACTGCCTGCCACCCCGCAATCAGGCTCGCTCTTTCACACACAACACACGCACACAATTTCTGTCCTGGTGGTCATCCAGAGGCTCGTTCTTATATACAGGTAAATGTATATAATCTTTATACATTGCACAACACTTGTTTATCTTTACATTCCAAAGTGAATCATTTTTCATTAAGCTGATGACAGTGACACTGACAGCATTGGTGATGCACTTTTTCAGGCTGGGTTTTAAAAAAAGACTGAACTGCACCGTGATGTAATTGACTGTAAAGGGACGAAAAAGCTGCTGCAAACGCTCTTTTGCCTGTGAACACTGTAGTTCTCCATTTTCTTTTTAAAACTCCAATTCCCTCTCTGCCTCCAAGAATAAAAGGACCTCCTCAAACTCAGCTCCAAGATAAAAAGACAGATATGTCAAGGATTATAGAAACATCCTGTGTATGTAGAGAAAGTGTTCAATGGGGGAAAAAAAGAAATAGTCAGAATACTTTACAGAAATTATGTATTTTACAAATATGAAAATGACAGCATGGTTTTCTTCTCTCAATTACCACATCAAAATAAACAGCGTTCGCCATTTTCAAATCTATAATTCAAACAACAACAACAAGACATCAAGCACACAGAACAGACACTGGTCCCCAGCAAAGGTGTACACTGACTTTGACAGAAGAGTTTTATAATGTGTGTGTGTGTGGAGTTATATGCAGAGTTTGTGTTTAAGTAGTGAAGGCCTTGCTCGTGACTGTGGTTATGCATGCGCATGTGTCAAAACGTAAACTCCCTCACGTCTGTGGACTGAAACTCACTCGCTCTCTTCAGCAAGGCAGTTTTAACTGCATTAATCTTTCCATCCAACTCAGTCAGACTGTAGCTCTAAAAGAAGGGGAAAAAAAGAAATGAAAAACATGAAGCAGTTTTTCTGTCTGCTCACACATTCATACATGCAAACCTGTCAAAGCTCTCTGCCAATACAATGCAAATACTCACCTGAGAAACCGAAGATTTCGGACGTTTGTGAGAATAACTCTGAAATGCAAAACAATGCTGGTTAAGATAAAGGTAGCTTAAAAAAGACTGAACAAAACCCCAAAATATTTATATGAATAACCTCTAGATGTTGTTTGATCTTGTAACAAACAGACAACTCAAGACTAGACCAAGAAAGACGTTCAGAAATATAACCAACTGCACATATGGTTGAATGTAAAAGTACGGGCACCCTTGATCTTTTTTTTTATTTTTTTTTTTTTTATTCAGAGGTAGTAACATCCTCTGTAACTAACACATTTTTGCAAATCCTATTGTGATGACACTCTGCAACCATGTGCTTTTCAAAGCAACTGTCTAAAATCTGAAAAGAAAAAACAATTAATGCCCACAAGGCAGGAAAAAAAAATTCAGCTTGCAGTTTCTACTTTGGAGAATGCTATAAAGGGGGACTATAGGGGGAAACTGTGGAAGTCCAAATGAGATCAGAAAGACCAAGACAACTCTGAGATAAAAAAAAGAAAGAAAGCAAAACCAAAACCCTTACATGACTGACAAGAACCAGAGTCAATGTTTATCCAAATTGAGAGTAGTGGTGCACCAGCCCACTGTGCAGCATTGCTTGCACACACAATCTACACTGAAGAAAATAATTTACCTGTGACCTCACCACAAAACTCAACATATGAAGTATGCAACAGAACACCTAGAGAAATGGGTGCTCTTTAGAAAAAAGTGCTGTGGACTGGGGAAATAATAATAATAAAATAATAATAATAAAATAACTCTTTTTGGAGGGAAACCCCCACAAATGTCCTACATAAAAAGAACATCTCGCTAACTGTAAAAAAGAGGGTGGATTTATCATGCTTTGGGATGTGTTGCTGCCAGTGGCATTGGCTATTTTACACAGGTGGAGGTAAGAATGTATTGCAGATCATATCTGTTAAAAGGCAGATGCAGGAAAGAGGATGGCTTCATAAACAGGATAATGATCTGAAACATCTCAAAAGTCAGCATGGACTACCTGAAGAGAAACAAACTGAGGGTTTTGGAATGGCTCTACAGTTCATAGACCTAAACATTGTGGGCAATTAGTTGATTAATCTTAAACAATATAATTTATGGGTTGTCTTGCATGCACAGCTAGAGCTAGAGGTTGTCTGCAAAGACATGAGGGAGAAATGGTTCTGTAAGGTGTCCAAACTTTTGCACAGGCCACATTGATGAACGTTTTATGTTTTAAGAGATAACCATGCATGAGCACAGCTTTATGTTACAAGAAACAACAACAATAAAAAACACAAAAATGTCATTTGTCCAAGGGTGCCCAAAGTTTTGCAGACAAATTCATGTATCGTTACACATTTAATACTATAGTGAAGCGATCGACATAACAGTCACTGCTAACTGACTGACTTTCATCAGCAGTAGCCAGGCAGGCCAGTCTCTGCACAGTACTGATTAGCACTGTGCAGAAGAGGCCATCAACATTCACTCTGACACCCAGTGTCCCCCTCATCTATTCTGTCTATCTCTTCTCTCATCAGCTACTAGCAACTCGGCTTAATTTCAGACACTTTTCAGGGTGGATATAAACACATTTGGGAACGAGATCAATTGGCCCCCACCACAACGGTTTAATTAATTCACTGGACTTGCTAAAAGCAATGGCACAAAGTAAAAAGATCAGCATATTTTACAGTGTACTCAATGCCCCACTTTATAGGCTCTACACACACACACACACACACTTACTAAAGGACATGGAAATCAGTAGCTCTCAGCTCAGCACTGAACTGAGTGAAGCCAGTGTGAGGAGGCGTAGAATGGTTCAAGAGCACTTACTCAGCTAACTTTGATGGGCTACAATCTGACATGGATAACAAATTCTGAAGAGAGGGGAAAAAATATCACTCATATCAGCTTTTAATGGCTTTGAAGAACTCTCCGGTTGACTGTCGTGAGTGGAGAGAAAAAATACACATAAGCCAAAAGTCTGCAGGATGGCAAGTATATGTATACTGTAAGAGAAAGAGTGGCACGCAGAAGCTAAAGTGGCCACGCACTTCAAAAGCCACTGGCATCAGGAAGCTGTTCTATTAATGCTAATGTAGGCAAAACCTCCAAAACATTGTCTTAACACACAAACTACAATATCTCGAGGTTTATGAAATACATCATTATCTTTTACTCTCATTTCCATAGGCTATCTGTTTTGGCTGGATAAACCAATGAAGTCATATAGGGTTTGATATATTAAGGGTCCTCCCATAATACTTGAGACATGTTTCATAATAACTACAATACAGCTACAGAAATCACGTCTAGTTTTCAAATGACTCCTTCCAAACAACTGATTTGAAACCTACACAGCTCCACAGTGCTGCAAGCCACTGAAGAATTCAATTTGTGTTTATTTTGTTCACCATATAACATACAAACACATCCTCTCCACTCCCCCTCTGCCACTACTCACCATGGAGTGGAAGTACTCCGGGGAAAGACCCTCAAGTTCCAGGATTCGATCCTCTAGCTTCTTTAGCCTCTGGTAAATGCTTTGAGGGACAGGACCCGCTAAAACGCAGGTATATTTTATTATATATATTATATTATTATTATAGTTACAGTGGATTTACTTTCAAGTAATTGTAAGTCTTTCTGAAACAACATGACAATATTTATGTATTTGTTTTTCTCAGGTTGAGGTGCATGCGGGCTATGACTTCTTTTATAAAATAAGAAAAAAAAATCTTCTTCTTGACCCCACTAACCTGCTGTTAACTTCAGGTGGGCCTCTATGTTGTGTAGCCGCTCTTCAATTGCGGGGTTTCCACAGTCTCTGCTGAACGAGCCTTGCTGCTGCTCCCCCTGCTCAGAGCGCCCCCCTCTGGTCTGGGGCCCATAAGTATTTACCACTCGCGTCACTGCATGGGCAAATAATGAAAGATAGCCTGCACATTCAAACAATTAGCACTTACTTGTAAAATAGCAACTTTTTGTTAGCTGTGGTTGACAGAATAAAGAGTGAAAAACAATGAGCCTGACCTTTGACATGACTCTTGAATCCAGGATATGGTGTGAAGACGGCATCTGTTCTAGCGCAACTGTTTTCTGTGGAGAATTAATGAACCATTTAAGAGACAGTTCATGAAGGAGAACAAAGATGGGTCACTCAGACCCCCCCACACCCCACCAACATTTACCTCTACAAAACATAATGAACAAAGTTGTTTTAAAATTGCCAACCTGTGATTGCTGTATGGCTCAATGGACTAGCCTATATGAATCATCTCAAGCTGGCAAATATGAATAGAGTGAGTCTTTATATGCCCTGGAAGACGGCATATCCAAAACATATATAGATTTTGCCTGTTCTTTGAGCTTTATGAAGAATCTAACAGCCAAGCTCCAATTTGCTCAGGCCAAAACTGGTCACATTATGGGGCTGCTGTCTTTCAGCCATCTCATTAAGTGTTGTCTGACCTCTTGCCAGTGGAAAATCAGCACTCTCCCAAACATTGGCAGTTACTCAGTGGACCTCCCACCTTTCCCCCTCCCCCCCACATCCCTCCTCTGGTGCCCTCCCATTCTCACCCTGATTGCAGTCGATCACATTGCAAAACTCCCGCACATTGTTTTCATTGATCTCCAGCTGTTTGCGCTCTATAAATGCAGATATCCTACGTTCAATCTGTGAGACAGAGAGCGCAAGAGAGAGAGAGAGTGTGTGAGAGAAACAAAACTGAGTGCCGAATTGATGAGCTATTGAGAGAAATCAATCCACACTCATCTTTTTGCTGTTTAGTGATAACGAGGAACAGAATGTTATGGGGGTTACATGAATAACAAGTGACAACAGTGGACATAATTATGCCAACTATCAAAACATTTTATACTCTCAGCTTTTCCAGACAGCAGAGATTGCCCTGGCCATTTGTTATAACGGTCATAAATAACTTTAAAAAAAAAACTAAAAAAAAACTAAACAAAAACAATATAAAAATAAAGGCCTCGTTGTCTTTCACCCACATGCAATTTCACAGAGTAATGAGCATCCACTTCATAATGCAGCAAGGGCCTGGACCTCTCTCAGGACTCTCCAACAGGGCCGCTATTCATTTCTCACTGAGGGAGAGCGAGTGCCGAGAGAGCACTCCATTCAGATTGGACTGAGCTACCTCCCAGACCCACAGCAAGAATCAGAATAATTCAGTCACCACATAGGAGACCACCTAGGGCTGATTAGATTTAGACAAGCAACAGGTATTGTTGAACAAATCAACCTTAACTGCTTTTGAACACAACGACACTTAACAGAGGAACACTGATTAAAATCAATAGTGTGTACAATTAAAGCTCCAAGAGAACAGATTTAGAATTTCATTGGTTTGAACCTTCATGATCTCTTTGTATAGCATCACACTTCATTTTACTGATGTATTTCAACTTGACGATGAAGTTATAATTCAGCTGAACTTTAACACAGCTAAAACAAATCCAGTTCAGATGAGCTGCCACCTACCCTACATGAGTTATGGCCACTGTTGTTGTTGTATATGGTTACTGTAACATCAACAGGCTCACTTAAAAATGTATTTTAAAGTAAAAAGTTTAACCTTTCTAGTTGTAACATTTTAAAACATACTTTTTTTTTTATTGATTTGCAAGAGCTGGTTAGACAGGTAATTGTTTTAGATTAATTAAATATTTTAATTATTTTATCCAACATTCTAGTCTAATTTCCAATCCACACACAATTGATAGGACTCCAACTATGACATGACGCTACCAGCACTGGGAGGGTCAAAGCGGTCATGTGCCTTCTTTAAGTCTGACCACGCACTGACTGGCATAACACTGAGTGGAGGATAGGGAGGGCCAGCCTACCTATCCAGTAAGAGGATTCCTGGTTGAGGTTCAGCAGTATAACAATAATACAGTATACCATGGTATGTCTGATGCGTCAAGAGAGCCACAGGGTGGGGGGCACTGTGGGAGCTCACTGGTTGTTGATATAATGTGTGTGTGTGGGGGGACTGATGCTTGGTGGATTGGTAGCCGAGCTAGCAAAGCAAAGACTAGCATAGCGAGCGGTCTACAGATCCAAAACCAAGGGGGGAAAAAAGAGCCTTGCGTCCTTTCAAAGCTCCTCTTTCCTGATACAGAACAGCTCAACATTTGCAGTTTTTGTCATTTGCAGTTTTTGTCAACATTTATTAAGTGCTTGATTTAAATCACTACTTGTAATATCATACACCACAACTTTTTGAGCCATTATGAAAAAAGTGGATACCATCCAAGTCTTAAAAACCTCCACCTTGGAGAGCATCCTCTAAAAGCTCATCAAAAACACAATTTTCATGTGGTCGGGTTGTTAAAAACTGGGAAAAAAATCATGTGGACTATCCTGTGCTATCCTGTGGACTAGCACCTCTATCAGCATTAGCAGGCCAGATAACTGGCAAGCAGAATTTAGCTGCACAGTTCAGACAAAAATGCAGCTAATTTCTGAAACCAGTGGCATTTACTGTATTTGCAAAATTACTGTAGTTTGCTAAAGTAACTACCACAATGCCACTATTTTTAACCCTTTTACCAGCAGTTTTTACCATTCTGAGTATTCAGCATGTTACTGTAACTCCCTATTTATTCTATCTTAAATCAAGCCATTTTTAAAAAAGGTGACCCCAGTGTTCCCAGATTTTTGGAATCCTGCCATCTGCATTTTTTAATATTTCAACAACAAAAAAGTAGTTGAAAAAAAAAGATAAGTCTGACTCTACCAACAAAGGTATTACATTGGAATGCCCTGTATTGTTCCTGATTGCTAATGTGCTACACATTATACATGAGATGGCATTTTACCTCAGCTTTGCCAGCTTTGATCTGAACACTGCTATCATCCATCTGGGCCTTTACTGAGTCTTTGGGGGCGGTGTGGTCTTGTGATGTGGTAGAATTGTGTCCTGAGTCAACTTCCATCTCTTGGTCTGATGTTGTTACCAACTCTTTGCTGGATTTCCCTGTCGTTTCCCTACTGGCTGAGGCAGACAGGCTCTCCAATTCCACAATTTGCTTCAGGTTTAAGGATATTAACTGAGAGGTAAAAACATACAAATGAATACATAAAAGGTTACAATAGGTAATCCATACCAAACCATGGCTGTATGATATTTAGGTGTAGGCTATATAATGTACAGTAATGGTAGGACTTGCTTGTTAGGTCAGTATATACATATAAAAATGTCCACTTTCTAATATAAGATCTTTATTCACTAATGTGTTCTTACTATTCTGTAATCTTATTCTTTTTCTGGAAATATGTCATCTGATGTATTTACCTGCAGCTTGGAGATGTGCTGTTGTAAACAGTTATACACATGAGATGGTTTCAAGTCAGAGACGTTAACAGCACTCACATTGGCAGTGAAGCTTAGCACTCCAGTGCATACTTTTAGCTGGAAAACAAGTAACAAAGAACATGACTATAATGCTAGACCCTGGTGGTACTGATAATATTCAATATTCAACCTTTTCCATTTATTTCCCAAGCAAATGTAACTTAGGTTGCTCTGTAACTTAGCTGCTCTGTACCAAAAGACTTACAAACCTGACACAGCTTTTTTGATTTAACTGTGTTCAGTTATTACAATAATATAAATGCCATAGTATTGTAAAAGTTAATCAGACATAAAACATTTCTGGGACATTTAATTACTATTTATTTTATTTAAATGTTCACAACAATCTAAAGCATTCCACATTTTACACTCCGAGAAAGGTTTGGGATACCACTAGGTAAAGTGCACAAAACAGAATTTAAAATACCATAGTGGGTAACAATATTACTTTCCCCTTGGTAGACTAGGGTTTAATTCTTTGGCCAGCCAAGCACACCAAGCTACACCAATAAGACTCCTTGGGCAAGACTACTAATGCTGCAATCTGTGTACCTGTGTAACATTATTTGTGGCACTACTAAATGCCACAAAGTGACAGCCATATAGCCATTGTCCATATAGTGTATATCTTTCCAAAAACAAGACCGTTATCAACAGAAACAGAAATAATAATAATAAAAAAAAGCACAGTGGGTAACAATATCACCATCCCCTTGGTAGACTAGGATTAAATTCCTTGGCCAGTCAAGCACAACAAGCTACACCAATAAGAGTCCCTGGGCAAGACTCCTAACGCTACAATCTGCGTACCTGTGTAACATTATTCAAGTAAAGCATTTAAGACCTATTATCTAGCAAGTGAAAATATCACATAGTATAATGCTATAGATAGCATACACAGAAATACTTAAAGGCGAATATATTATATATATATATATATATATATATATATATATATATATATATATATATACATATATATATATATAATAAATAAATAAACAACAACCTGACAATGATAATGGTGATTAATATATGTTTTTGTTGATAACACATCCACAATAATGAATTAGAAAAAAAATGTAGACAGAAAGAACATAAACCAATGTTATGTTTTGTTTTCGAGTAACAGCTTTTTAGAGACCTTTAAATGCTTCAGATGTTTGTTCCCCATCAATACTGTTAACAATGCTGACATGGTAGGGCTCTCCACTTATAGTTCACACGATTTATTTACATTGCAACAAATGAATTATAAAGTCATTTATAGGCCAGAAAACGGGAATTCAATTGAAAGATGTGTGGATTTCCACTGTATACTGTATACTGTATAGTGCACATCAGTGCTCACACTTGCAGAAACGCTGCAGCGGTGTTGAACAGAAACAGCTAATGGAGCACATGCAGCTAAATTAATGTTCATTTTCCAGTATGTCTCCAAACTCCCACACACAGAGAGTCTACACCCGAACTCCTGGCGTTGTTTATGTGTACCGATATGTCTGCATTTAACGCGAAAAGCGGCTGCACGTTGATAAACTCCGTTTAGCTCGAGCTCTGCGTTAAACCCCTTCATACGGGTCTAAACTAGAAAATACATCCGTATAACCAACCTCAGTCCCAAACTCTGTGACAGAATCGAGGAGAGAGGAGATGCACTCCCTGAAAGTGTTGTTAAACCCCTCGTTAGGACGCGATTGTCCGCTCTTGTTTTCTTGTTTACTTTCCTTGCCGGACTCCAGACCTGCTCCATTCGCCGCCATTGCACTTCCGTGTCTCTCCGCGCTGCTGATTGGTGGAAACGCGCTCTACTGCGTTACGACTCAACCGGAAGAGCCGACTGGGAGGCAGAGAGGGCGACTGAGAGGAGAAGAAAGCAGTCCGCCCAAGTTTAAAACTTTACCTAATAATAAATAACCAGAGGTGGGTCCTTTCCTGTTCTTTTAATCGGTTACATGAACTCAAGTAGCCATTTCATAGATTTATACTTTCCTGAGATTTTTCAAATGATGACACCGTTACTTCCACACAAATAACCTGGCCTGTGTTAATGAGAAGAGCAGAACACATTTCACTAACTTAATAAATAGAACTGTTTTTGTTATAATGTTATTATGTTGGTTAACTTCTATTGTTTTACTGATTTTAACATCGTTTTTGGAACCTTTAGGTAGTATTTTATTATTGACCAAACAGTACTAAAAAGAAGAATATGCTCATATGCTGATGGGCCTAGATGCTGAAAGTACTTGAGTATTTGACCTGCTACTTTTTTTCTCGCAATCAAGTTTTTTTTGGAAAGATATACATTATATGGAGAAAAGTGTTGGGACAACTACATAATACACCTACTGGAGCTCCTATATGGCCTCCTCTTTGCTGCTGTAACAGCGGGTTTAAAAACACTGCAGTTCTTGAGTTAACAGAGTAACAGAGCTTTTATGCACCATGCACTGTGTTGCTGTGGCACTTTTTCGCTTTTCCACTTATGGCATAAGTGAATTAAATGATTATGAGGCACGTCCTAATACTTTTATTATATATTATTATATATAACTTTCAATGGAAGTCAATGTAAAAATGTAAATGTAAAAAGATTTTATTCCAAGCAAGATTTTATTTTAAAGCAATTCTGTTGGTCCATTCACAGTGTAAAGAATATAAATAATATTAATAATAATAATAATAATAATAATAATGGAGATACAAGCTATTGCCCATATGTGTTTATATATATGTGTAGCATTAACCATTTAAGAATAACATTTTGACATTACAGTTTACTGATAAGCAGTTTCGTGACCAAGTGTGATCTACTCCCTTGTTATTTCATGACTAATTAAGGAGATAAAAAGTCTGGTGTTGATTCCAAGCACTGAAACTCATAATATGCAGTCCTTAAAATTGAGAATGCAAGTAAAAGAGGCCATTATTAGGCTGAAAAAAGAGAGACAGCAGACACTTTGACAATATGGTACATTTGTAGTAGCTCAGTAACACCAAAAGGACTGGAGGACCATGGAAGACAACTGGACAAGTGGATGATCGCAGAATTCTTTCCTTGGTGAAAAAAAGCCCTACTCAAGTCAAGGACACTTTCAAGGATGTAGGCTTATTATTGTCAAAGTCTACAATCGAGAGGCTCCTACATGAATTTAAAGTAAAATTATGTAGCAATTCTACCTTAAAACAAAGCTTCTGTTATTATTATGGTAATTTGTCTAATTAGGTTTAAGTCTATGGAAAATAGAGGGACTATTTAAATTATTTCCAAAATAAACTATAAAAGCAATATTGCAATATGCAATATTTTTGTCTTCAATTTAAAGCTAGAAGTCTACACTTCACATATTCATTGCTTCATTTCAAATCCACTGAATTGGCAAAATAACAAATAATGTGTCCCTGTTCAAATACAAAGGAACCTAATGTAAGTAGAAATGTTGTCTGGCGTTTTAGCCATTGATATAATATTGTATGCCAATTATTATTAACCTACTGCCCTCAATGATCTCATAATGTTCTAATCAGTGGTCTACAGTATTCAGCTTTCTGTTTGAATCATGTGATGACACTGCTTACCGTAGCTAATGACCTCCCCTGTCAACCAAGCATCATTGCTAAATAGGGTGAACTTGTGAACTGTGTCCATCAAGGTATCTTGACCTTTAACAGAGGGATTGATGAATTTGACACTGATTCAATATCGACCATGTCCAGTGTCACCCTTTTGGTGATGCTGTTAGATTCTGTTCCCTAAATCATCTGTTTTTTTCCCCCAAAGAACACTCTGAAAAGGCTGGTCCCCATTTATAGTAACACTGACTGTCAAACAAATGTGTAAGGACGTTAGGGATGGGAAGCTGGCCACAATGGTGTATTTTTCTGTGCTGAAGGACTGTGGGAAAATCTCCCTTGGCTATTCATACATTTTTTTCCTTCTTCTTTTCATATAATGAGGGGAGACTGATGAACGCAACAACAGGGGGAAAAAAGAACAATTGCCATCAACCACAAAGCTCTCAGTTCTGAACTCAGTTCTGAATGTTCTCTGGACAGGTTAATCATTTTAGGAAGGGTTTTGAGACAAACCTTTCAGCTCCGGTTCTTTCTGGGGTGCTGTTTAATTCATCCACTGTGGGGAAGGAACTGTAACACTTGACATCTTTTGACATTTTGCTGTTAGTGAATATTCCCACGCTGCAAGACAAGAACAAAGAAAACTTCTCATTTTAGTAACCAAGACAAGCAGCTTGGCTGAACCTTAGAACTCATGAACAGAACACGAATGCAGTTATGCAGTTCACTGTTTTCTTTTTTATTTATTGACAGTTGGTTGACATAGTTCTGTCATTGCTGCATATTAATAACTCATTATTGTTATTGTTACTAATTACCAAGTATTTTTGTGTACATTATTACATTTATTCAATCAGATAAGCTGAAGTCCAGCCCCCCCCCCCTCTTTTGTGTATGTTTTTACATTTATCCAATCAGATAAGCTGAAATCCATGCTCTCTCTCTCTCTCTTTTTCTCTCTCACACACACTCCCTCTTTCTTGTTAAAACCAGGATCGAGTTACAGTCAAATTACCAAAACTACACTTTTTTTAAACTTAATGTGCTGTAAAAGGTTCTTTAGGCGATTCCATAGAAGAACCCTATTTGGTTCCATGAAGTAGTGTTAAGAACCTTCACTTAATGTAAAGGTTCTTGGGCAATTTAAAGATCCTTCACTCTCACATCTCTTTCATAAACATAGTTCTTTATGGAGCAAAATGTGGTTCTTCTATGGCATCACTTAACCCTTTATAGCACTTTAATTTTTATTTATTTATTTATTACTATAGAATATTGAATAATCTTTCAATTGTAAAAATGTATGTATGTCATTTTGTACCAATTTCAAAATTTGTTTAAAAAGGTGCTTGGCTGTCTAAATTACATTCTATATGAATGTTATTAATATCAGTCCCTCTTGATTAGAGTGTAATCCATCGTGATCAATAAATATCGCCCTTACATCATCTTACACTCATTGCTGGTTTAGGCTGCACCCCCTTTCAGTTTCTAATTTAAATAATGTCGGCGTTGGTGTGGAAGTCAAGTTATCATTATTGAAGTCTGTATCGCAAATGTTTGAATGATACCCAATCAAATACCCAACTATTCCCTTTGTCTTTTAAGAAAAATATGCATGTGTTTCTATGATATAAGGATGCAAACTATGATAAGTAGTATGGACCAAGACAAAGTGGATGTGGTACAAGTGACAAACCTCTTAGGCCTCATTCATCAATATGCTCTTAAGAATTTGTTCTTGAGAAAAAGTCCTAACAAAAAGTGATTCATGGTGTGTTTTTAAAACACAAAATTGTTCACAGCTATACTCTTATAATGATTGATCCCAGTGTCCTTGCAAGTTTAACAAATTCCAAATAAGAAAACATTGGTGAATGTCAGAATCTGTGTGAAAACTGTGTAAGTTGATTTTAAGAACAAATTTCTTCTTAAGAATGATTTGTGAGTGAGTTTCCTCGCCTATAGTAACAGAATGGGGTGTTACCTGTTTAGAAACCTGCAGAATTGCAATTATTCCTCCACTAATGAATGTCAAATGAACTTTAAAGGAATTTTATTGAAAATCCATCTAATTTGTTCTTTCTTTTAGGGTGGGATTGTGAGGTGGCTTATAGATTCTAAGCATCACTAAGTTTTCTCCCTCCTTGTCTCATACCTCCCCCTCTGCCCCCACTCTTGGGTGACTGCACCTGTCACCTGGGGGCCCCTGCCTGCACTCAGGATCAATTTACATAACCTCATTTAGCAGTTCACAAATCAGAGCCATTAAGAGCTGCTAACAGGAACCAAGGGTTCTAATTTAGCCTGCCTTTCACAGTGGGAAAATTGGGCAGCTCAGGCCTACAAATAAAGACTCAGGTCTTGGCTTTGATTGTTGATTGTGATGGTAAATGTACGGGTGATTAGAGCAGATTTTCCCCTTTATTGATTTCCTGCCAAAACACAGCATGCCATGGTCCTGTACTGGGAAGCTAACAGGGCTTGGGAGGGGGACATGGGTTTATGGGAAGTAATGTGTTCTAGAAGCAAAAACGAGTCCGCTCACCTCCATTTTGAGGTGGAGGGGGGAAATTGTGCAATTTTTTTTAAAGAGATAGGGAGTTCAGATGGAGGAATTAATAGGATATTTTAAGGTAGATATACATTAAAAGGATCACATTGATCCAATGAATCATTGTCTGTCAGTGTGAGTAAATATAGCAATGTTATTCTTGCCACTGCTGTTAAACTGTGCTCTTGAGCAGCACAGGTAGCAAAAATAACACCATTTAGCATTAGATTAGTGTTCTAAGATGCTGTAATGATGTATAATGCAAAAGACCTCTTTAGATCGACATAGATTGGAAATAGTTTTGTGTCAAAAATGTCCTGTAATCATAGCAGAACTGCTAGTCCCATCAAAAGTATGTTTATTTTGGGACATTTTGTGATGGAGGCGTTACCCTTGACCTCATTCATGTTTCGAATACAGATCTGCAGCATTGCCTCCTGCTGGACATTGATCATTTGTATAATATATCTTTCTCTCAAAGGATCAATAAAGTGCAATTTCATCTGCAGTATTTCTCAGTGAGGGTGAAGAGTATTCAATTGTAAATCCATTTATACTGTAACTGAAGCTGGACAGAGCATTAAATGATTAGAATCTGTTTTTGTTCACTTCTGTCCTACTCTAGTCCTACTGGTTGTTCCAGTTTGTCTTCATCCCACCACATAAAGGTTTTTACAGAGAATAACTATACAGTCACGTGAACCATTTCCTTTAACCTCTTTTGTTTACCATTAGCCAAATGAATTTAAGTGTGTCATTACGTAGCTGATGTCAAGTGCTCAGAATGACTCTCAAACTGACTCTCAATCGGTTGTGAATTTGGCAAAGATTAGCTCACAATAAAAGGGCTGATTCAAGTTCACACGTTGCCTGCCAAACTTGTTTGTATGGAGGTGGTTGTTGCTCTATGGGCATACATGTCCGATTAGCTGGGCAATCAGGAACCCACATAACTGTGCACTGGTTTGGTAGAAATGTTAGCTCATTAGGTCATTTGACCTTGCTACAAAGTGGCAACAAAGTCAGTTTGGACTGAACATTTCTATCCATAATTTAAGCTTTAAGATGTAAACAAACTCATTCAGTGTTTTTGGCTAAAGGCACAATTCTAAAGAAACGCACCACTTTACAGAATATACAGAGTATGTTCACAACAGAGGTGGTACAAACTATCTGGAGTTTCTACAGCTCACCTCTCAGAAAGTTATTACACTAAATGTTTGGGAATTTGTTCCTTGATGCAAGAGGTACTGATTAGCTAAATGTTTTGACATTCAGGGGGAAAAAACACAGGTACAGGGAATGTACTTTACCCCCAACCTGAACCCTAGGTATATTTTAGTTAGTTCTAAGGTAGAAACCCCATTAATACTTAAAAACCGTTTAGTTTATCCCATTTTGTGGTGTCACCCAAGGTCATGTTTTAGGGTAAAATAGATGCTAATTGTGGCAGTAGTATCGTTATGGCCATGAAGAACCGAAGTGTGTGTCTGTGTAAAAGGTAAAATGGCTTGAATTAGTACAGGTACACTAAATTGACGTTCTTTTTCACAACATAAAACATCTTAGATCGTTAAATGTACTTTTTAAATAGAAAAATAAAGTATAGAACATTATTTGTACTTGTTTTGTATTTTGTACTGTTGTGCATTGTTTTGTTTTGTTTTAATGAAAAATAAAAATAAAATATATCTTAGTAAATATCCAGGCCGATTTGTGGTCAAAATAAGCTGTCAGTCTTTGCTTTTTGAAACGCAGTGAAACAAACAGACTGTTGTTGCTTTCGCGATAGCATCCATGTTAAATTGGCTTTAATGAACATGTAATTGCTTGGGATGGACTCGGCGGTCTCAAAGCAAACACAGGCTGAAATTGATTTGCATTCCCACTTTTTGTGCGCGGTTCGTCATTGTCCAGGCGCGCTATTGATCGGCTCCAGTGTATCGCCCTGCATGTGTTTCCCTTCATTAACAGATAACGGGTTACTGATGACTGCCATTCCCGGCTCTAATGCGGCCTAATGTCTACTTTGTTCTCGTGTCATGTCGGAGGGCAGTCGCAGTAATGAGTAGGTGGGTGGGCTGTGTTTTGCCCATCAGTGCTGCAGGCATTTAGTCTGCTGCTTCCAAGGGGATCTGCGGAGGGGTTAGAATAGCAGGACCTCTAGGGTCTGGCTAAGTAAGGACTGGCGATTGCTGGCCCTTGCAGGCACACAATAAAGGACATACAGAACACAGAAAAAGAAAACAGGACACTAGATAATGTATCACTCTTGTTGAGTTTCTTAGCGTGATTTTTCTTTAATGTGTATGTATTCACATTTTCTGCATTTAAGATATGTCTGTGTTGGTATATTTACGGAGCACATAAGGAGACTTGGTGGCTATTTTGAACAATGTTTATATTGAGGCCAAGAGATAACATATTGAGGTCATTCGATAATTTATTGAGGCATCAAGATAATATGTTGAAGCTGCGAAATAATACAATAAGTATGTACAAAATGTATGTTGTGGCCACTACAAAAGTCTTTAATTGCCTCAAAATGTTATCTCATGGCCACACTTTATTAAAGACCACCATGTCTCCCTAGGGGCTTTGTGAATATTGGCATGGGCAATTGCATTTAGTGCATCCCTAAATGAAAGAGACTCCTTTGTAATGTAGTTGGTAATGACAAAAATGCAGTAGTCTAATGTGTAATTTAGGACTGAAGGATACTTCAGTTTTTAGACGTATATGAAATCCTAGAAAGTGAGATTGCTTAATATTTAATCTCGAAATGTCACATAAGATATGTTTTACTCAGTTGAAGATTTGGTATTGAGGCTAACTTCTGTGTGTGTGCGCGTGTGTATGTGTCTGTGTGTTTGGCGTGGGCGAGGGGTATCTATTAGACTAGTAAAATAGAAGCATTTGATTTTGCATGCAGTTGTGAATATCCCGGAAACAGTACCAATCAGGGGGGACTCTAATGACGAGCGTTCACCCTGATTTCCTTTGCCTCCGAGTTGTGAATGGAGCGTGGAAATGATAAATGATACGACATACGTGCAATTGCCTGCGTAATACAATGGTCACACAACGGCGAGCCTCCGCGCTGCACAGAGGGAATTGCATGTTAGCTAATTGTTAATTTGGGCGACTTCGCGCTGGCTAATTGTGGCGGCTCCGCCAAGCCATTTGCATGATGGACTTGCCACCTGCCTCGACGCGCGACAGCCCGCTGCCCAGGCAAACTATATAATTACTGAACAGCAGTGGGGCAATTTTGACTGCCGTTCCCTTTGTGTCAGATGAATTCTTCCTAATGACATATTTTATTAGGGGGCAAATAGCATACCTCCTCTTGGTTCTGCAGAAAAAGGCATCATCTCAACAGGTCTTAATGTTAAGCCAGGCACACAGCAAAGCCGGCAGCGTCTCTGGCTGTCTCGCGTTCTTGTAGGGATCCTAATGTGGCCTATTTATTGTCCCTACCTATTTATGTCGCAGCTCAAATGATGTATTGGTCAAACATGTATTTAAAGTGATTTCCCTTTCTGAAATCACCGGGCTGGTATGTGCGGGTTTATGTGGAACAAAATCCCTTGATTGTGTACTTAGATGAGCTCGGGTCTTATTAGAGATTCAGTTTTGCATTATTAGATGGCCATTCACATTGGGGTCTTGGTTTAAGAGAGCGGGCTTCATCATGATAGACTGCTGACTTGACACACAGCGATTTACTTATTTATTTACATCCAGGGTGAATATCTGACAGATATACACAGTTCTAATTTAAATGTAAATGTATACGTTATGTTAACACAGTTGTTTAAGTACTGGTGCTGCTGTAGACTGGTAAATGACCATTACCGAATGTACACTTAAAAATAACGGTTCTGCAAAGGGTTGTTTAAGCGATGCCATAAGAACCACGTTTGTAATGAAATCTGTAAAGGTGAAGAACCATGTATTAATTTAAAGTAAGGGTTCTTTACCAACAATAAAGTTCTTCATACTTACACATCTCTAATAAACCTGGGTCTTGCATGAAATCGTTCAAACTCAAACTATGTGTAGCACTGTTAAAAGGTTGAAAATGTTTGCATTAGTAAAAAAAAACACAGCACACCTGTGCAGCCAACTGAAGGCTTTCATCGCTGCCAGTACTGATACTTCTCTGTAGTTCAGTAAGCTCACTTTCAGCCTGATTTAGACCAATTAAGTTAAACCCGAAATACACCCTGTGCTAATAGAGTTTCCTTTTGCTAACAAGCGTTAGTAAACCGCCAGTGTTTAAGTGACAAAAAAGTTGATCAAAAAAGCAGCAAGTGAGGTGATTACACGCTATTTAGCAAGGGACCCGGTGTTAACACGGTTAGTGATGGTTCGGTGACCACCAAAGGACTCCCGCTGGTACAGTACAAGAACGGGGAAGAGGACCACTTGTCTGCTTGGCGTTTGAGCTCACGCGTAAAGGCATGAACAAATATGAGTTTAGAGTGGATGAGAATGAAAGCAGAATAAAAACTGTGCATTTTATTTTAGCTCTACAGCTTGCAATGGCCATCACCGCAAGTGGGCTAAATGCGATATGTTGCTACATTGTGAATTAATAGAAGTCTGCTTTACTTTTGAACTCTATCTGACCTGAATCTGTGAGACACAATTTTTTATATTTTCCTAAACACTGTGTGTTTTTTGGCATCGTCGACACTGTCACACGACCAATGCTCAGTTGTCAACTAAAAGTGCGCAAAGGCTGAACTCCAATACAGACTTCAAGAGGAATTGATGGAACTGAAGGGTGCGCCCTATGTTTACTGCCCAAGGGATGTATGACTTAATAACGCGCGTGGAAATCAGTTTACGAATCTTTCTCCACTCCGTCACTAAAAATAAAGCATAAAGACGTGTAGGCCGAACGACTGTGCAATTTACAAGCACTTGCGGTGCAGATCTATCCATTTGAAATGTGGATTTAACATTTGTAGCCATTAAAAGAATCATTTTCTCTGAAGAGAAACAAAAACCGAAAGCAATAAAGAAAAAGGGGAGGTATGAAAATGCGGGTTTTTGTTCATCGGGTGGAAAAAGGCTCCATTCAGATAGCACTGAATGCGCTGCATTTCACTGCTGCCACAATTACACTGAAAGGTCAAGTATTACAGCATCTCGTGTTCCGCTTTGCATGCTAAGTATTTCTCCTCGCAAATGACCCGCTTGTGCGCGCACAGTACAATAGACTGAAGAAGCAGACGCTGGACAATTAAAGATTTTTTGCTTCTAGTTGACAGTAAGATTTACCAAAAGGATGTGATTGCAGGTGATGCATAATTGTGCAATTTGTGATGCACATTTTGGAGAGGAGATACAGAAGCAAAACATATCTCTTCTGTTCATTGACTGATTTTTCTTTATCTAGCTTTTACGGACTCCAACGCGAAAGTTAGAGGCAGTGAAGGAAATAAATGCATGTAGCTGAGCAGCCCTGTACCAGAAGTGTAATCACACTCAGAGGCTGCATCCCACTGTCGTGAAGTACCACCGTTGTATTTTAAGCACTCTATTAACCTAGTATAGTCATGATAGATTAGTTAAAAGTGATTTCGATTTTAATCATGGGCCACCAGTCGTTTGTGCAGCTTGTTTGACAATAAGTGACCTAGAGGATCACATGCAATCAAATCCAAAGTAACTTACCCCATATTTGCATGTAAACGAAGTGTGTGTAGTTTTGTTTAAATTGATGGAGGTCTGACAGCACTGATTATTGCAGAAAGCCTTCGTATACTTCATATACTGTGTGTGTTTGTCACACTTCCATGGTTTATGGATTAAATCACGCTTTATCAAATTTCCTAAAGTATTAGATCCACGTACTTTGTGCTGATTTTCGTACCGTTTATGGAAATACTGCTTAATTGTAACCTACCCGCTTTCATGGCCTTTGAAACCTTCCTTTTACCACTACATCAGTAGCTATTTCTTTGTATCTATACCATTTAAATTCACGTTTTAGGATCTGATTTTACAGACAAATCGATTCCAGTAGAAATACATTTAACATAGCTATTTTAAAAACGTCCTGCCTGAAAGTATAGCTGGTTGCGAGAGTTTTCAGCACCTCGGACAGCGCACAAAACAGCGTCCGACGCGTCAATAACTTTCAGGCAATAACTTATAGGCTTCAACCATCATAGACCAAAACTACCAGCTAATGATTTTAAAATACTAGGGTTCTTCTGGTTTTCGAAATGGGCCGCCCAGCCACAAGTCGGTGTAATGGAAGTTTTTTTTTTTTTGTCAGTGATGCGTTCGTTATACATACCCTAACGGCGTTTGCACATGTAACAGATTTAAATGTATGTTATCAGTAGTCAACACTCTCACTGTTCATTTTCAGTGTATGATTCATCACCAGACACATCGCTTCACTGGCACATCACGTAAAAGAGTCAACATGTCTGATGTTGACTCTTTTACGTGATGTGCCAGTACAAGATGATACAAGATGTACAGTAAACATAAGGTAAGAACAGCGTATGATCTGATTAAGAGTTTAGCATTCTGTATTTGGAAATACGAGGCCGAACAGCAGATTCCTTAGTGTTAATTAACATCGTTAGTGTTTAACACTGGGAATTTGCTGTGTACCTCAGAACATGGCCCTCGTGATCACCACAGATGGACTAATATGTATTCAATGCATTTCTTCTTTGATTACAAATACTCGTCGTTGGCCAGCCCTTCGCGTCTTAGCAGGTGGTCTTTTAGGCCTGGTAGTCACACAACATTAAGCCTAATGGCAAAAACTGATCATGGACGGTTACAAAGGTCTACTTCCCGCTTACCCGCTTGAGGGTAAAGCAGAAGAGCAAAGCTCGTGACAACCTAACTCTCACATGATTGCGCTGAGATTAGGGTCTAATTGAAGGGCGTAACTGAGACCTTTGCTCATAAAGCCGCCAGGACTGTCCGTAGTTGTACATCGCATGTGTTGAAAGACAGCGATGAGAGCGCACACGCTTCCATCGAGTTATTCTCAAAAGCGACAAGTTTCACACAAAGACCACACACCGAGCTTCAGACATGTAAATGTAATCTGCAGTCTTTCAAAGCGGATTCAATAACAAAAAAGTCCCCAGCAAAACCTAATAGAATCTCTGGGCGCATCCGGATTAAGGTGGAAAATGGGTGCCTTTGCACACAGAATTAAAGCGAAACTCCTCGTTTTTGCAAGTGAACGTGGTTTATGTTTGATATATTTGGTTACCCATCAGACTGAGATTCAGCAAGTGTAATGTAAGTGGGCGTCATCACTTCGTCGCTTTTCATCCGCATTTTCTCCAAATGGTTGCTTTATTAAATTCTATCCAATAAACGTTCATGCGTCTCTGTTGCCTGTTTCATTTATATTGCAGCGCTGCAAGGGTCAGATGAGTGATGTGTGTGTGTGTGTGTGTGTGTGTGTGTGTGTGTGTGTGTGTGTGTGTGTGTGAATAACCATTACATCAAGTGAAGCTTCTTTAAACCTGTTCGCTCTCTTTCAATCACTTTTACGAGCATGGTTATTTTGGGAACCAAACTTGTTTTTTCTGTGCCATCGCTCAAATAACCATTTCTAGCACATTTAAAAAAAAATTTTTTAAAGTGTACAAGGGCTGTCAACAGTAGCAATAACTGTCCATAAAATGATACATGTTTAAATATATATAATCTATCGAAACAGAATGATTGGCAGGGTAAAATACTTTGTATTAACTATCCTTTACTGACTACTGCATAATTAAGAACGATATCATGTTTTTTTTTAAAAGCACAATAACAGATCATTTAATATCAGCTCTAAATAAAAAGACAGTTTCCTAGAGCCAGGACGGTGGGATATTTGGCATGAACGACGAAACGAACTGTTGATTTAAAGTGAACCGGCTGATTTAACGATCCTGCATCCAAAAAAATTGCGCCATTACAATCAGCGACGCATTAAAATCGCTAGTGGCACAAGGTCGTTGCGACTAGCTGGGCCCCGTGCTCCTCACAAATTCCTTCATCAGGGCAGCTTCTGGATTTAGACACATAAGAATAGTTTAGAGAGCCGGAATAATACGCCTTAATGGACGCGTAGTGTTAGAGCTTATAACTGTTCCTGGATTTCCTCCACTACATTCCGCTTGTGTTGGACTTATCTCCCTCCTAAAACCTGGGGAGCCGCCGCACTCATTTTTAGTGTACCGAGTTTCTCCATATAAAAGAATCGAAGGCATTAACCTCTCTAAAAAGCCATTTAAATGCAAGCACAATAAGCTGTCAACAAACAAGCCGCCAGGTGGAATAAACAGCTGCCAACATTCAGTCCAAATGGGTGCCAGAACAGAATGGAAAAAGGGAAAACTCCAATCCCTCACTACACATTCGGCGCCGCGCCTACATCCACTACACATACTTTAAAAGAATTTGCATTTATCAGCTGTCCTTCTCATTTTACCCAACGTGAACCTAATGTGCAAATGCACCAGATGCGCTGACATTCACTAATGAGCTGTCAAGAAATGTAAACATCTTTTTTAACCGGCTAATTCAAACAAGCTATTACAGAAACAATACAATTATTGTATTCGTAAGACTAAATGAGTTTACCTTTATCCTCGTAAAAATAAGCCTGAGGTGGCGTGATTCAAACTATGGTGCTTTTGCATGTATGGGTTTCAGTTACAGCTTTGATTGAAAACCCAAAGCAGTTTAGTTTAGAAGGAAACTGAGCTTCACTCAAAATTAGTTTTAAACATTCTCTACTTACTTGAACTTCGTTTTTCCTATTTAATAAGTGGCGACGGTTTAATGAATGAGCAAGGTAACAATTGAGCATTTAGTGTGTAAGGCAGGGGCTGCAACTCTCCGCTGTCAGAAGTCCCTGTCAAAAGCACCTGTTTTGTTACAATGCGCTATTTCAGTAAGACTTGGGCTTTAGCAGTGTCAACACGTACTCGTTTTTGGTTTAATTTTCTACTAGATACTAGTGATTTAGTTCTAGTGGTCTGCAGATTGACCTTTGGCTGATGTTAGATGTAAGGACCCCTACATAATCACTTTGATTATTTGATATTATTGTACATTTCATATATTTAATACCTCTTAGATATTTAAAATACAACCAGCTGAAAGGAACTCAAAAGGGATTCAAAATGAAAAAAATAAATCATAGTCTTTTACTCTTTACTAACACACGCGTGCGCGCGCGCACACAGGCACACACTCGCCTCCTCTGATGTTTATACACTTTATCAATACGTAAACAAGTGGGCCATTGCATTTCCCCCCCAGCTTCTCCCCACCACTGTATTGATAGAGGCTGCTCCGATAAGTGTGTGTATATTGTCTTACACGGTTATTTAGGAGAGCAATGCTGTTTGGCCAGGGATCTGATTGATAAGCTTGCTTTTAGGTGCGTTTGTTTGATGTGCGCAGCTTTAAAAGGATTGGAGACCTCACCTTTACTGACTCAACGCTCGCGGTATAAAGAAATGAAACCCCAAAGGACGCCGACTTTACAAAAGCCCTGCTTTCGGTTTACTTTTGCAAAAGACAAACAAGATTAAGGCTTTCAAATATAACTGAAGGTATCGAGTGTCGAATAATGTGCGGTATTTTTGCGGGGTAAGAGAGCGCTTATAATGCGGGTGGCAATTCTGGGGCATTTTTTTCTGTAAAGGAGGATGTGAGCTATTACACACGTGCAGGTCAGGGTAAAGGGAGGAACCATCTTGCCATCTTGGCAAGTGAAAAAACGCACGTCACATTTTTTTTAGCTAGCTCTGTCTGTCCGCAAATGGAGCACACATAATTTACAAACATGAGAACATTTGGGCAATGTTACAATAAAATTGGTTCTTAAAATGTTTACGAACTGTTTGTAGACAGATTTCAAAAGTCTAATAAATATATACCCTTATACGGCTTCAAAGTGTATAATTCTAGTGTGTCTAATTTAATGCTAACGTTGGCAACCAATTCTACTATAAAGGCGTTTTTTTCATAATTTATTAATATGATTGTATGACTGCATTTAAGTCAAATATCTATAAGTTACAAGGAAATGAAACGTACAAATACAAATGGAACTCAAATAACATGTAACCCTCAATATCGATAAAAATTTTATACAATATACATATCGCTAAAAACTATGTATTCAATTCAACCCTTTTACAGAGATGTACAAGCTACGGCTTACATTGCAATCTATAAGAGTCAGGCTTGTTGAGAGGTGGCGTCTTTAGGGGGCAAATGAGGCTTTTTGATTTAATCCGTCGGGAATGTGTGGTTCTTAGTGTCTCCGTTTAAAAGCTATTATAAATAATTCCATCTTCTCTGCGATCTTTGGACGCGCATCCTCGTCGTAAAAGACTGGAAAGGTCATCTCATCTTTCTCAGTCTGAAATGGTTGAGGTGTTGCTCGATGAGTTTTTGTATCCCCCTCCAGTCTGGAGAAATGTTAGGGGGGTAAGCATTAGAAGGAGCAACAGCCGCTGTTTGCATGGCTACAGTATCTTATTTTAGTTTTCTCGTTGACTTGTTCAGGACAGACGCTGAGACTGGGTAGCGTAAAGTTGCTGTCTGTCTGCCTGTCTGTCCGTTGGTCTGTCTGCGTTATTATTGTCCGCTCCGTCGTCACCACGTCCTGCCATAAAGCAGAGCGGAACAAGGTAAGGCCGCGCCGTACTCAGTGCCAGAAGAGTTCAGGTGTGACAGGCCGGACACCTGCGTTTGGAGTGACGGAGGGCTTGCGCCGTGCTGTCCCAAATCTGGGGACTGTCCGGCGCTGCCCACCTGCTGGCTCTGATGCTGGGCCATTGAGCCATTGCTGGACATGATCATGACGTTGGCTCCCTGGTGATGGTGGCTCTGCACGGCGCTGGTGGGTGTGTGGCCGCTGCCCTGGCACGGCTTGCCGTCCTTGACCAGCACTGGCACTGCCACCCTCCGCGGGGACTGCTGTTGTTGCTGTTGCTGACATGAGCCGCCCTCCTGCTGCATTTGCTGCTGGGACACTTTGTCTTTGGCCTGCCGCTTCATCTTGTAGCGGTGGTTTTGGAACCAGATCTTGACCTGGGTTGGGGTCAGGTGGATCATACTAGCCAGGTGCTCTCTCTCGGGCGCAGACAGGTACTTCTGCTGCTTGAAGCGCCGCTCCAGCTCGTAGACTTGAGCCTGAGAGAAGAGCACGCGCCGCTTTCTCCTAGGCGCACTGCTTAGAGAGCCCATTCCCTTGCCCACGTCTGCTAACGAGCCCAGGCTGCTCATGCTGCCCATATTCATCCCGGAGGAGGAACCCATGAAACGAGAGACTGCAAGGAGAGAGAGCTCGTTAGCTAAAATTCAGCAGATAATACTGTTTAATAACAGTAATAATAAATAATAAACATTTGCCATCAAAACACATTCAGTCATTTTTAGATAAAATATAACATACAGTAAACAACAATAACAACAACAACAATAATAACAATAATGCATGTATTCATAAATAATAATACAATTATATCAATGAACCACAAAAACAGATTTTTCGTAATTCATTTTCTTGACAATAATATTTCCACTACGCTCAATTACGCCAAATTATGCATACATGATGCTCATCCTGTTTGTTTTTTTTTAGATTCGCCTAAACCAGGGTCAGCGCTCGAGAGCTTATTAACTGGCTGAGTGGATTTGGTTGAGCTTCCACACCTGCCTCATTTAACTCCGTGAAACCCGTGAGCCATGGGCAGTGCACCTCACCAGACACCGTGTACGTGAACCGGGTGCCTTACTCTCAAAGCTGGTTCTAAAAGGTCAGGTGCGGTGCGTATACAGGTGTTAACCTGGTCTAGTATAAAATCCTCTATAGCTAGCCTAAAGGAAAACTTAGTCGCCTCCGTAGAAACCGAGTCGATTCCTAAAATGTCAAAAAGGTGCATCTTGTGACACCTCGCGTCTTGTCACATCAGCCGACGACGACATGCGTTCTCAAGTGCACTTACTTGTAGAAAAGCGCGGGTCAGGGTTTGCTCCGTACCAGCTGGTGGCTGTCGTGCTGCCCCTCATTCCGTCCTGATAAGCCGGGGGCAGCTCGCTCATGTTGCCCAGGTTCCCGTTGCAGTAGCCTCCCATGGCCGTGTGGGACAGCTGCGAGACCCCGGCCGCGGTCATGTGGTAGGCGGCGGGCACCGTCCCGTTGTGGCCCATGTGGTGCTGCTGCATGGCCGCTTGCGTGACTTGCGGTTGTCTGTACGAGGCAAGAGGAGCCCCCAAGTTGCCGCCCTCCATACTTACTTTTTTGTAGCTCTCCTCAAGAGGACTCAAGATATCGGACACAGAGAAGGGAGTCGTATGCTTGGGGCTCATCGACATTGTTTTGTGCTGGAGAGGGAAGAAATTAGAAGGCAAAAGCGAAGCCGTCCCTTCTCGTCGTTGGCCAGCTTCCTCTGGTTCCTGTTGCTTTTCGTGCAGTGAGCTGGACACGTAAGAGGGAGCCTGGAGTCCGCCTTAATTGGCTTGAGTGGGAGCTCGAGGCTGACTTTCGTTTGTTTTAGCTGGGTGCCAGGTTTAAGACTACCATCAGAGGCGGGGCATCAGCAGCAGCGAGGGCAACAATACAAAGCGACGCTGTCATCTGTGCACCAAACGCAAAGAGCCCCATTACGTGGTCGCGAGCTGCCCCTGCCATCCCCCCAACCCTGCAAAACGCACGCACATGCGAGACCCCATCAGTGCGTGAAGGTGTGCTGATTTCACGTTCAAGGTGTAAATGTCTGTGTCGCTCGTGGGGCAAAGCCGGGGAACAAAGGGATAGATGAAATATTGACGGTTGTAGTGATGTTTATGAAGGGGGCCCCCTTAATGAGAAGTGCACGCGCTGACTTGAATCTTCGAGAACCCACTCAGTTGCAGGAAAAAAGAAACATAGAGAGGCAAGCTTGAGTTGAACTCCTGACTTTTAATGGCCACAAGAGGCTTGTGGTGATTGCAGGCGTGTTTACATTATTGCCCCATCGTACTCAGACATGCAAAAGTGCCCTTGCGACGAGGAAGGAGCGCTGACTGATAAATAAATAAATACATATGCGCGTGTTAAGAGGCTGCGTAAATGATTAACTCCCCGGTTTTCGGTGTGATACATTATTGGGCGTGAGCAGAGTGTTGTCCAAATTCCCATCCACTCTGCACAGACGCACAGTGTTAAAGAAACGCGCTCGACAGAAGAAGGAGGAGGAGAGGCTCTCAGGTAAAGTTAACGGTTCTCAAGTAGCCTGCAGCTCTTCAGCGCCAGGCAGGTACACACACAGCTTCGCTCAGCGCTCCTGATCGCTGTATGTGGCCTTCTGTATCGAAGAGATTATCTACTGAATTAGTTAAAGTGACACTGAGCTGCAGATTTCTACAGCCGTCCAGAACAGCTCGGAATTGCTGCTAATTTCAGAAACACGGGATATCGCCAGAAAACGAAACAAGAGTCTTAATTTGGCTGGTATTTCATTGGATGAAATATAAATTAATACATTCATCAATGAATACAAAAAAGCAGAATTTAATTTCAGGTTTATGTCATATTCTTCTGCTTCTTCTTCTTCTTCTTCTTCTTATTATTATTATTATTATTATTATTATTATTATTATTATTATTATTATTATTAATGATAATAATAACATAAACTGCAGTATCAACAATACACATTAATAATTATATTTTATGAGTACTTTTCATTGTTGCTAATAATTATAACAACAATAGCAGCAATCATTATTATTGTATTAATACATAAAATAATGTTTACATCTTTGTGTCCATTACAGTTTCTATCAACGTTAATACCACTGCTACTTATTATTATTATTATTATTATTATTGCTGTTAGTATTATTACAAACTATATGTATGTAATAATATATGTATGGCAGTTCATTTGTTGTTCATCTTCTATTCTATATGTAAATATCAGTACTTTTTTGACCGCTAGTCTAAATGTTAATTTTGTTTATTCTTGTTAATTGTATTTATTTTTGAACGGCTTATAAACTGCTAATCAGGTCCGTGATGTTCCGTTTAGATGTCAACGGTATGCATAAGCAGTAACTTCAGACCGATCTCCAGGCTAACCACGAGAAGTGTAATGAGGTAAGCTGAACAATAAATCTTACATTACTTCCTCTGTCCTATAACCCAGCCAGTGGCCTATATGTTATGTAGTGAAGCGAAGTTCACTCTTCACTACTCCTTTAAAAGTTACCGGAGCTACAGCTCCAGAGTGTATGCTGACTGTTCATCTTAATAAAGTTACGGCCTAAAATTAAAAACTTGTAGTTGAAGCGCTTGTCAGTTGTATTGTATTTATTACATTTGACGTTAGTACATAAATATGAACAGAACAACAACAACAACATAATAATAATAATAATAATAATAACAGTATTATTATTATTATTATTATTAACAATAATTATTATTATACTACTACTAATAATAATAATAATAATGATGATAATAATAATAATACTAATAATTACTTTTTAATTTTAGATGAATCCAGAGTGTGTGTGTAAGAGATGATGGTGTAATATTATGGTGGATAACACTTTATGTCTGAATGGACACGGATCGAATATAGACGATGAATTCAGTCTAACACATTCAAGTATAAAACAAACACATGCCTGCATAAACAGGTCTCTAATGCAGACAGTAAAAAGATTTTGGAAACTCAAAAACATTGTTGAACCCTGAAGCACTGTCAAAAAAGACAGACATAACAAACGCTTTAAACGTCTTATTTGTAGGGAGTACAGTTCCACTTTAGGTTTTACTACGATCTGACAAAACACTAAAGCAAATAGAAATTGTGTATATGATTTAATTAGTAGTGTGTTGACCTTAGTCCTAAAGCCTGGTCTGCAGCTCTTGCACCACATTGCAAATGAAAAAGAGTTTAATTAAAGACGGTCGCAGAGGGCATGTGAAAATATACAGAAAAATTAATAAAGCTTTAGTCCCTCCTCTCTCTCTCTCTCTCTCTCTCTCTCTCTCTCTGTCTGCCTCTCTATTTCTCGACGATTTGACTCTAGGGTAGACAGCGTCTTCTAGTGGTCATACCTTGAACAAATGTCAGCAAGGTCAGACTGACTGCGCTTCTTCCAGGCTCACGTTCTTTCACTGTTTGACACAAACAATTGACAGTTTAATCAGTTCTCGGTCTTCTTTATTTATCCACTTTTCTATCTGCTTCCCTTGCGTTAACTGCAGCTGTCACACATAGTTGTAGTGGCAGTTTAATGCAGTTTGCCCTCGCCTGTGGCTTTATCTGTTGGGCCTGGTAGAAGGTGAAGACACCTTGGCATCTCGCACTGGTAATGAAGTGTACTTCGCACATGCAATTATGACAATTAGACTCATAACGTGCTTCCTTCGAAGTCTTGGGCCTCCTTAATCCAGCCTTCAAAAGCCTCTCTTAATTATCTAAATCAGGCAGGCTCCTCTGTGCTGGAGCACGGCTATCATGGTCAATTAACCATAATTAGAGAGAATGCTTTCACGTATTCCTTTGGAAAAATGCACAACGGCAAGCGCTGTATCTGTGTACCTATGAGCTTTTCTTCAATTCTAAAGCCATGTTTTATTGTATCTCGGTTCATAGACGGTAGTATGGTTAACATCACATTCCTGATCAAAGTACATGAATGTGTGTCATCTCCAAATTAGTTCATCAATCTTCATCATATGCGTTTAACAAGACCGAGAGGAATTTCTGATGGAAATGATAACAAGGAAAAACGTTGCCTCCTTAAGTCCTGCGAACCACTGGCACTGATTGGCCATTGAAAGCACTTTCTAGCCTTAGAGACCTGAGTCTGGCCCCTGTGCTCAAGGGAGCACAGTACACGTCTGACACCTAGTGGACAACATCGTGCAGTATTGTTGGGCAGGATGTGGTTGAGGACGATAGTCCTTCTTAACGGTGTCAGAAGACGCTGGCCTCAAGATGGAGCCAGTGGCGCAGTTAACAGCACACCATGGCGTACTGTCCTCTTCCATTGCTGTGCCATTGCTTTTTTAACGGTTTAAACACTTATCAAAGCTTTCAGTAAAATTCTATACTTATATATATAGATTTTTTTACAGGAGTGGTAATATGAAGGGTCAAAACGCCTAAAATGTTAGTTCTCAATGTTAGCCAATGTTTCCATAAACATTTGGTGAAATAGTTTATAATGTGGTGTAGCTGTTAGATGCATTGATAGCTGGTTCCTAACGCGTAACAATTCTAACTTGTTAGAAAACTTCGACCGCCCTGCCCTTTAATGATGTTCATAAAGAAAACACATCAGATTGGGTACTGATTGGAGGAGTACCATCCACTTCTGCACGTAGTAGCAAAATGAATTCTTTATAAAAGCATAGATGTTCATTAGCCATTTCAGGTAGGCTGGCAGTATTTTAGTATTTAAACAAATTACCAAATTCCTAAACTCTTCGTATTGTTTATCTCATATTCTAATTTTACAGCGTCTTAACTCAAATCCATTCTCACTCATTTCAAATATTATATATAACTTCCTTACTACTGAGCTCAAACTGATCTTTTTAGCGAAACTTTAAACTTCTTTTAACGTCTATTATGGCCAAATAATTTCAACAGCCAATGCATGAATGCAAGCGTTTCTGCCAGGCTTTCCTTTAACTCTTTGTGATTTCCATCAAAATCATTTTTGTTTATCAATTTGTTTTACAATTTATTATGCATCAAGGGGATGTGAGTGAAAGTCACACCCCATTAATAGAATCTCACTATCGCTCTGCAGAGACCTCTAAAAGCCTGCCTTTGTCACTCTCAAAGCCCACCAAGTTTTAAAACACCATTGTGTGGTTAAACCCCATAAATTTGTCACCCGGGACTGATTAAACATCATGAGAATTGAAACACTGAGGATTTTGTCTAGGTCCTTTTGGGGCGTACACAATGGTCCTTTCACACGGAGACCCAAACAAAAAGTAGTGAAGGCGCTCCAGAGCGCTTCAGTCAGCAGCGCTGCGGCCTCCATATGCAGGGCAAGGTGGCCCGGGACAGGACAAAAGGCCAGGTGACGGAGGATGCGCTACTGCCCCTACAATTAATGACGAAGCGCTCGAGAGCTGAAACAGCTTGTGGAAGAGAGTATCTCATGTGATAGCTGACGTATAGTCAGCACAATATATCTTTTTTTGATTTCATTGTATTTGATTTTATAGCGAAGATTGAAATATTTCCCGTGCAGATGCATTACATGCATTACATGTATAATCTTATTTTATTTTAACTTTGATAACATTTAATAACTTTGCTTGCTTGTTTTCTTACTACGTTTTTGCATGCTGATACTTAGCCTGGCCTAAATTAATTAAAGCGAATAAGCACTGACCTCTCTACATCTATAGGGGTACAGCTGTGCTATCCAGCCAGAGCTCAAGGATTCTGATCCGTGTCCAGGCCTAATCCTTCAGTGTTTACCTGCTATTCTTATGCTGAGTTCTAGGATACAACTCTAGCCTCTAGACTGGTATTTGCTCTTCTCTGCTGGGTGGAAGTCTTTACATTAGAAAAGCTTCTTGTGTCTCGCTGTGCGCCATACTCTTCAACAGCACCTTCAAATCTTTCATATTAGCCTACATAACACTAACCTACATTAGCCTACATTAACCAACAGTTTCTGAATTTTATGAGATATTACAACTAATAGTCTACGTTAGATGACTCGATTTAAACGACATTGCTTTACCATGAATGCAGGTAAATGACAGAAACTTAAGTATTTTTAAAGTACGAATTAAAATAAATATGGCTTTTTAAAATTTACTCAGTTTTACTTTGTTTTCTTCAAAATGTTTATTTAAGTTGGAGCAAAAACATGTGCATTGATCACTACCACATCGTTACGAACCCTGTCTACGGTCAGGACCTCAAATTCTCTGCAAAACCAAACATTGTTAATGTGTTCATGTAATGTATTTATAAAAAAAAAAATAAAAAAAACTTTGCCAATTGAAAAATGATCATTTTACGTTCAGCTGACAAACGGTGCTTGTTTACATTGTATTGGGTACATGCTGCAAAAAGGAGTTTGTGTTTTCAGTGTTTACGTAACAGCAGATATAACAAACAGTTCAATAACATACATTTATTTTGTCAAATAAAGGAAATAGTTGCATTAACGTTCAGAAAATTTTACACTAATCTGATGCAGTTTGTCTTGTTTGTAGTTGTTCTTCAGTCAATTTTTCGTTTATCTATGTAAAAAACATACAACGACACTAATATGTAAACATGTGGCTTAAAACAAAACAGTTAAAAAGTTAGCCACTTCAATACTGCATATAACACAATTTGACATTACACATCACAAAACAAATACACTAATGCCTAAATATAAAATATAATATGTGCAAATTGCATTTACTCAGTCACTATGTACACTATACGTTTAAATAGTCCAAATAGGCTGTGAATATCGCGTCCTGCAAGTTGAATGCCGCAAGTCCATGTCTGAGGGCCTCACCAGAAGAAGTGGGGTCTGGGGTCGTGTGTAAAGTGCTGGTACTGGGGCAGAAGGGCGAACGGCGGGATTTGCTGGAAATTCTGGAAACCCTGAAGCCTATGAGGCTGGACCGTGCAGCCTCCTTTCTCTGCGTCCGTGACGCACGTATGATAGGGTTTCCCATCCCGAACCAGAACCGGCACGATGACCCTGCGCAGCGCCGGAGGCTGACCGACCTCCTGGACTCCGCACTCTGCCCGCGCTCTCTTCATCTTGTACCGGTGGTTCTGAAACCAGATCTTGACTTGCGTGGGCGTGAGGCGCAGCGCACGCGCAAGGTGTTCCCTCTCCGGCGCAGACAGGTAGCGCTGCTGGCGGAAGCGCCGCTCTAGCTCGTAGGTCTGCGCCTTGGAGAACAGTACGCGTCGTTTCTTCTTCTTCTGTTCCGCTTCCGTGGCCCCCTCGCTGGTGCCGGTGGAGTCAGGGGTCGTCTCGGGGTTGCTCTCGTCGGAGGCTGAAGAGACAGAACCAGTTAACATCTATCACGATTTCGAATTAGGAGCATGGTACATCTTTAATAAGTGCGACAAGATGAAAGAAAATATCACAACCCAAGGGAGACCCGCGTCACTGAATATTTAATTTACTAAAGAATGATTTGCCAATTTAAATAAATAAATTGCTGTATTTTGACAAAAACATAGATGAAAGATGAAACGAAATTATGGAGGTCCAGAGAGGCCAACATATTTTTCTGTACCGTTTTCTTATCTTTCTTGTGTTCCCAACTTTACTGTGAGATCAGAAGAAAATTAAGCTGCGTTCATGAGAAAAATAAATTGTGATAATGAGTTAACTTGGCCTTTTTGGGCTTCCGTACAAAAGTACAAAAATCCATTTGTTTACAAGTATATCTTACTAAAAACAAACAAAAATAATGAATCATATGTCAACCAGTGTAACTAGATAACGCGAACAGTTTTTACTATTGTATTCCATATTACCATGTATCAGTTACGTTTTTCAATGATGATTTCGGTTTACCAGCATAGCTTAAAGTACAGTATAATAAACAAAAAAAAAATCTATCAGAAGAAAACTAAAACTAAATAAACAAAACGAGACTCTCACTTTCCCTCTCAGCACATTCTTCATTATCAGAGCAACCAGTGGTGTATGTGGTGAGGACTTACACACGCAGTGTCCCCTGTCGCTGTCAGGCCAGGACGAGTATGGAGATCCAGGCAGCGAGTGAAGCGGCGGAAGGCGCGAGGCGCTCTCGCCTTCGTTTTCTGGTAAGTCCAAAATACTCCTCACGGTGAAGCTGAACTTGGTGGACACAGCCATTGGTTTGTTGGGGTTCTAATTCCAGCCTGGGTGCTCAGTCCTGAAGAGCTGTATCCGAGGAGGAGCTGTGGAGTGGGCTCGTGGGCTCGATAAGTGACAGTGTGTGTACACTGATGCTCCGCTGTTTATATAAACAGCACTTAGAGCTGCTAAATAGTGATATCTCCTCCCTGGGCCCTCCTAAGTACCTCAGTGACTCGAGTGCTTAAGTCGCAGTCAGGGGTAGGTGTGTGAACTCACCGAAGAATGGTCCAACCACGTCCACAATGACTGAAGGAAACACTCTTCATCATTACAGATTCGTCCGAATTCGTCAAAAGTGGGCAAACAGATAATGGTAATTGTTGAGGATGAATCACGTCTTGGGTGGCAAGTGACAACAAGAGACACCCCCCTCCAAACCCGCCGCCCCCCCTCCTTCCACTCCCTCCCCCGCCCAAATGACATATCGGATATTTGCATACAAAGTGATCCATTAGTGTCTTAGAGTCGCTTTTCGTATTCGTTTATTAGGAATGATGGTACATGTCGATTCGTAGAACAGTCGAAATCCGTATACAGTAGAAATACTTCAGGAAAGGTTGGAAAATGAATATGCAGATGTCGATCCTTAAATTGACACCCAAATTGACACTTACAATGACAATAACAGGTGACCAAAGACAACCGCCCAAAAGCTTATTAAGAAATGATAACTGATATTAGAAGTTACTCTATACTCTACTTCATGAAGAACCATTTAAAGATCTGAAGAGCCTTCACTTGATGTACAGTTTCTTAACCAATTAAAATGTTTATTACCCTCACACATCTCTTTTAAAAACGATTCTTTATTGAACAAAATGTTGTGGTTAAAACCAGTGAATGGTTTTAAACACACGTTATGACCAAGCAGTTTAGACACATTTTGGTCGATTACAAATGTCTTCATATTAGTAGTGAAGCAACTTTAAGTTATGGACATTACTGAGTAAACTAATTTACATGGATGCTTGTTTTTCTTGAGAAGGCATTGAGAAGAAGGGCCTGAGTAAACAGGGATCACACGCTAAGCAGAGGGGACTTGCATGCTGCTGGCCGCCTCGCGACACGCCCTTAGCTGGCCAAAGCGCGCGCCGAGGCCTGCGTACTTTCCCGCTTGTTGTCGGACACTGAGCGCGCGCCGGGACTCTCCCGGATCGAGCTGCGAACCCTCCTCTTTCTAGACGTCCTGGGTGGTCGGGCGCAGAAAAAAGGGAACACAAATACATGCCAAGTAGCGAGCAGGGACAAAAGAGGGAAATGTAGCCCCGCGTCAGAGACCCATTGGAAGCATTTGTTCCAGTCAAGATTTTGCATTTGTTCAATGCCGAAAATAATGCTTGATTGACGCCCGCGCACAATGTCCTTTAACTTTCTGGGATAAATCCGTGCTTGTTCCTTGTTGTCATGGTTTTGAATGGGGCCGATTGGGATCTGGCCCACTATGTACTGCTCTGCGTCTACTGGCCAGCCAAATCTTTACTGAATTATTAGTTATGCACTTAAGAGCACAATCAAAGAGCTTTTTATTTGGGTTCGCTTTTAATTTGAGCTAAATTAAAACAACCAGGAGATAATCATCTCATGATTTCACATTCGTCGTGAAAGGCAATAAAGAACAAAAATAAAACATATCCATTTTAGCCTCTAAAAAGAAATAATGGTATATGGTAGATGTAAGGTTATTGATTTTGTAAATAGGATTTAGTGCCGTCGATAAGTTGCACCTCTGAAACTGCTAATGAATAGATTACAGTAGGGCTTTCCGCAACGCGTGTGCAAAAGTTTGCCAAGCTCTCTGCATAAGTGCAAACTCTCAGACACAAAACGAAGGCTCTTGTGCACGCACAAGTTTGTTACAAACGACCTCTTGTATCTCCTTAATCTATTAAACACCCACAGCTAGAAGAGCCTACACACTGTTCTCCCCAGAGTCAAATATTTACCCTAGCTGTTAGACTCTTCAAATAAGAGGATAGCTAGATACGTAAAAAAGAATATGAAAGGATGAAACTACTACACTTTCAAGAAGATTATAGAACTAAAACTATTGTAATTCTATTGGCCAATTCATCATGAATTTCTGACATAATGTAAAGAACAACTGCCAAATTCAAATTATGCCAAAAAGTTGCGTGACATCGACTATTGTAATATTTATTTTCTGCGATATATATTGCAATCTTTTATCTATCTTTTATCTCTTGCAATCTATTAAATGCCCTCTGTGTATCTAAAATTGCAGCAAAGTATATTATATTGGACATGTACATTTACTTACAGCATTAACCTACACGCTGCATCCCTGCTTCTGCCTTTTCTCAGCAATGCGTGTCACCCAACGGCCGTTTTTTCAGCTCGAATAAAGCTGATCCAGATATCACAGGATAAGAATTTCTGTATCTGGATTTTTTTGTACTTTTAATACCCATCTATGTGGCAATCTGCTGCTCAAATTATATTTTACCATTTTCTGTTAATGAAAAAGAAATGTGTTGAGACAGTATAAGGAGAGGAATCATTTTAATTATTCTTTTGCACACTTAAGATTTACAATTATAAACAAATAAATGATGTGATAGCGTTTTTGCAAACTTCTGCTAACATTTAAATACGTAATGCAGAGTGTGTAACGCAGTGTGTAACAGAACAACAATCTGTGTTTTACATTCTGTTAATTTATTATTTAAAGATTCATTAATTCCAAATTTAAACGCTACCTGAATACGTTTATCCCTCTTAAGTCCACCACTCAAGGTGGGATAAAAAATAATGTTGGAATTAAAGGTATCCGATATCTCTGATAAAGTTGTGATAAAGCTCTGATAAAGTGGAAATACCCAATTTAAGCACTAAATCCTGCATGAACGTTATAATGAAATCTAGGCCCAAATTTTTAGGATCAAAAAACGTAATATCGGCTTTGAAATTGAATCTAACTACTGCTTAAATTTAAATCAGATACCTTAAGAACTACCTTAGAAACGGTCCAATTTGATCACCAGTCCCTTGTAGTTATCTGAGTAATCAGTCAAACTTTTGCTAGAGGGTGGTATGTGGTGTGACGTCTACGGGGTAGAACACACACACACACACACACACACACACACACACACAGGGAAACAGCACATTTAATCCGTAAACAACACAGTAAAACTGGTAACATACTGTTTCATAGTGTTTCTGCTTTACAGGCAATTGGATATTGATGTTGAAGTCTATACATCGTATTCTGCATACAGGCTAGGCTATAACAATTTCTAGAGTTTCAATAAGGTTGTATTTGGATTTGTACTCATTTGATGTTTTGAAATAGTAATACTTTTGTTACTATTGAAATAATAGACACCGATCAGCTAGACCATTGCAGTCACTGACAGGTGAAATAAATGGATTATCTCGCTTTAATGGTACTTGTCCATCAATCAAATTGGTTGTTGAATCAGTTATGAAATCGAATGAAATGTCGATTGTTCAAGTGTGTCCAAGTGTGTCAAGGGATGGGATACTGTACATTAGGTCGCAAGTGGGCATTCAGCAAAAAGTCTGAGCGACTCTGACAAGGACCAAATTGTGATGGCTAGACGCCTGGTTCAGAGCATCTCCAAAACGGCAGGTTTAGTGGGGTGTTTTTGGTATGCAGTGGTTCGTACCAACAGTAGTACAAGGAAGGACAACCAGTGAATCGGCGACTGGGTCATGGGCTTACTGAGTGGGAGGAAAAGACTAGTCTGTCTGGCCTGATCCCACAGATGAGCTTCTGTTGCACAAATAGCTAAAGAAGTTAGTGCTTGCTATCTTGTGGACTCCATGCCTCGACGGGTGAGAGCTGCTTTGGCGGTGACACCGAGATCTACACCGTTTTTTAAGTTTAGTTATAGCTGAGTTTTTAATGTGAAATTTAATCATGTTGTTTTTTTGGCTCAAGGACGCCTTTGCTGTTTACATGGGGACATTCACATCGAAAGAATATCAAATTAAATTAATAGTTTCTAACACTAACTTTCTAACTTCTTAAAGAGACAAATGCTGGGTCAACTAGTTTCCACTGCGGCCTTTACATAAAGTGCTTTTTTATACTGTGGTTTTGTGTTACTGGGTTTTTTTCTAACTACATTTTAAAAGAGTAACAATATTTTCACTTTAGTGCTGGTTTAATGCTGCTCTACCCGTTTCTCTGTTAAGAGAACCACGTCATTTGAATACTCAGACATTATACAACACCACCCCCTGTTGGACATTGTGAAGATTCGCAGGTGTGAAAAAACAAAAACATCACTTCAGCTAAATCTTCCTTTCTGCACACTTCAGCTCCTATCCTAGTCACACTGAAGGAATGTAGATCCCAAGGAAGAGAGTTGGTGACCAACTGCTGGAGAGTGTAGAGTGTAGGTTTGATTTTGATATTGGTGGGGACATAAAATCGGCCCATAGAGGGTCCGCTGAAAACTAAGGCTTTTAGCGTTTATGATAGACTGCACTTCATGTCATATAGAGCCCTGAAAACTGAGGCTTTTTGCATTTATGATAGACTGCATTTCATATCATCTAGAGCCTTTATTTATTGACATAGTAACCAACACACATAATGTTGAGTTAAATGCAACTAATGACAAAAAACTAATGCCTGGCAGCTACTAGCTTATATCACCTGATAAAATTACATGCTGATATATGCCATATGAACAACATGTGCCTATTCAAATGTGTTCTCTCATTTAAAACACACATTGTACATCTTTAACCTAACATCTGTCATACCTACTGAACCTCACTACAAACATATCACCAAGATATTGTTCAAATTTATCTTTGACTCTGCCTATCCAACTGCCTCTCCATCTAAACTACTACACAGTCGGATTGTGTGTCACCTGACAAAATAATGCAAAACATTAACATTAATGGGTTTATTGAGTATTAATACCAGTATTGTTGACTCTACACATTATCAACTGGGATTTTATGTTTGTTTGTTTTGACGTGGAGTAGCTCCTAATGTCCACCTTTCTGGCTGCCATCCTGACTCTGCATATCACCAAATGAAACTAATTGCCACACACACTAACGTTTATGGTTGCCACCAGTTCTATATAATAGTCTACGGAATCATTTCTCGTTTAAAAATAAAATGCACTGTTCCTTACTGAATCAGTGATTTTTGAGTGCACAGCTGTTTGGATGTTGTTGCTCACTTAGCCTACATGCACATCCAGTTGACAGAGCTTTGGTGCTTCTCACAACCATAGCCTCTCATACGTTAACAAGAAATGGCAAAGCCCATCGCAGTAGAAAACAAGATCTGTTAATTTAATGTAATGTAATGTCAGTTAAACTCAACAATTAATACATTCTATTGATAAACACTACAGCATTTTTATTATACAGCATTGTGTGAGATCAAATAGTCACAATACACGCTACACACATGGTATACATTTATATACAGCACCCTACACAATTGGTGGCACCCCTCGTTAAGATGTGTTCTTAGGCTTCTAATAAATGATTATTTTTTTAATAATATAGGACAACTGTGCAAAAAAAGAGAAAAATCCAACCTTTAATTCAAGTGCATTTATTCAGTAGGAAATAAATTGTTGGCAGCCTTGACGTTAATACTTTTGCCAACAAGACAGCACATCTTCTCCTATAACATTTCACAAGATGGGAGAGAGGGATCTTCGAATTTAGCAGAGTCCTGGGTACTCTCTCATGCACTCCTCTTCAGCATACCCCACAGTTCTTCAAACAGGTTAGGATCTGGGGACTAACTAACTAATGGCCATGGGAAGAGCTTGATTTAGGATCTGGGGACTGAGACTTTTTCTTACTGAAAGACCCAGTGACGACCCATCTTCGGCTTTCTGGCAGAGGCCACCAGATTTTGATTCAAATGTCCTGGTATTTCAAAGAGTTTATGATACCATGCACCCTAAGGTTCCTGGGGCCTTTGGAAGAGAATGGGCCCACAGCATCACCAATCCTCCCACATACTTCACAGTGGACATGAGGTGCTTTTCCGCATACTTATCTTGTATGTTACGCCAGACCCACCTAAAGTGTTTGTTAGCAAAAAGCTCTATCTTGGGCTCACCTGACCAAAGCACCGGGTCTTCTCCAAGTTGAAGTCCCAGTACCGCTTAGCGAACTCCAGACATTTATGCTTGTAAGTGAGGAAAGGTTTTTTCCGTGCATGTAGCTTAGTGGCATGTAGATAGCACCCGATAGTTGTTATGGAGACTTTGTGAACCCAAGATGCTACTCTTTGATGCAATTTTCTAACAGTGAGCTTTGGACATTGGTCAAAGGTCTTTCTCATGTTGAAGAGTGGTTAAGAGAAATAGTCCTCGGTGTCCTGTCATATTTATACCCCAAAGAAACAGGAAGTGATGAATTACTGATTAAAGGTTCCCAGATTCTCTAATCAATTTTATAAAAATGACAGAAATGCTTCAATTAATTTATTTTTTAGGAATTGTTTGGGGTGCCAATAATTATGGAACAGGTAATATTATGAAAAATAATTATTTCTTAGTCAAAGATCTTATCCAGTGGTGCCAATAATTGTGGAGGAGCTGTATTTATTGATCAATTATGTTGTATACTGTACATATGGCTAAGTACATAAGTGCAACAAAATGAAACAAATTGACCAAAATATAAAATGGCCATTTTCAGTGGGTTTTAGTGAATATTTTAGATGTTTCTTCACCCCAAAAGTACATGTAGCACAGAAGCGAGTTAGCATGCTACATGTTGAAATTAAAGTAAATAAAAAGGGAATCAAAATAGAAATAGTGCTTAGGTACTGTATTAAAGAAAGTCTTGTTTACACTTCCCTTCCAATAGTCCATATATCAACACACATAAACAGTGTTTGTAACAAACAACACAAAACCATGCTGCTGATCATGTTTTACTGTATAACTTTTCTTATCTTTCACAGCACAAATAACCTTTGAAGCACCTTCATTTATAAGTGTGTAACCAATACATCTGCAGCAGTAGAAAAGCAGCATGAACACCTTACTTTGTAAAAAATATTGTGAGTCATATTGTTTAATAATTATCAAACATTTCTTGACCTGAAAATCAGAAGGTAATACTGGACGTGGGAGGTACATATATTCTTATTTTTGGCCTTGCACTATCTGAGGAAGAGCAGCAGGTGGCGCTGCTTACCATCAAATGCATAGGCAGGCTGTACTATTTTGGGCATGTCCTGATGTCAGGAAAAAGCTGTGCCTTTCTAAAATAGTCTTGGCAACCTCGCTTTTCTTGCATGGTGCAGAAATAAAAAAAAGGTTTTTGAAAGTAATCTTTAACAGCGTCCCTCTCTGGGCAGGCTACTGGAGAGGATTTAACATTGATCCTTGCTTACATAGAACTGCATTTAAAGAAGTCATCTTAAACTCCTAAAGAAATAGTCTTGTTTTTCATAAAGAGTCGTTATTAAACAGGTAATAGACTAAAGGTAACCATATCCCATGTTTGATTGGAAAATACAAGTAATTTATAGTGGAATGTAATCTTTAAGGTTAATAAACTCCAGGTGTCGACTCTAGAAGTCGTCAGTGTGATCGATGCTTAAAAGCGTCGTAAATATTGTTGCTTTTGTCCCTCTAACACGAAATCCTGAAATGGCCCCGAAAACACACATACACACGTCGTTAACCTGCTGTCGTCCTCATTACGGCTGGATTTAAGTTACAAGAGCAGTCAACCTTTTAGAGGTGTTAACCTGCAAAGCCCTTTAATGATGCCAGTCCTATTTAGAAGATAAAGGTTATAGTCATCCGTTGATCCTTTTAAAATGGTTTGACGGCGAGACGCTGGTCATAGGCAGTTTTGCACGCACTAACACTAAAATATTTATATTTTTATAAGTAGACTTTAATAAAATATTCAATTTCTTAGCAAAACAAATCTTAGATATCCAGGAGTTATTGGAATATCATGATTACATGGAATCAGAAAACATTGATAATTCATATTTCCTCAAACAATATGAACACATTCATTTGAAAGCAAATGATATCGGTAACATTTCCACGAAGACTGTTGTACATTTTAAAAGTTTCATTTCCCCTAATTTCGCCTTTAATTACACACTGCCAGAAGCAGATTGTTCTGATTATAAACACGAATATGAATATGAATATGAATCTGAAACTGAATTAAGGCTGGCCAAATTAAATGACAGATATATTTGTCAATATAAATCAGTGAACATGAATTATCGCTGTTCAGACTCCAACCTGATCCACAGTGCATTTAATCGAGAAACGTCAAATAGAAACGAATAACACGAATATGAGCAAATGATGATAGCGAATTATGGCGATACAAACCACAATAGTACCATATGTTACAACTTCTATACCACCATAACATTACTGGGTCTACACTGTTACTGGAAAAAACTATTTCGATTCGTATAAATATTCGTATTCGTATCAATATTCGTAAATATTTGCATTTATTCGGGTAGGCGACATTTCGTGGTAAATGATCAGAGTATGTTTAATGTAAATGCAAGGTGTCTTTGCGCGAATAAACGTTTATGTTTTTCTAACATTGTCAGGGTCTCGGATCCTGAATGTTTCCGACGGCAGGTCGCCTAAGGCCATATATTTCTTCACAGTGCACACTCTGCCCTCGGTTCCCAAAGGACATGAACTGCCATATACGATAATAACGAGAAAAAAGAGAAAATAAACCATTTATTAACATCCCATGTGCTAATATTTTTTTTTAATTACAGAAATTAAGTAGACCAGCGCTTGAACAGTCTACTGAGACGTAAAAAGTAAATCACACTTCTTTGAAAGTACTGTTTTGTGCTAAAGCTTAGATGGCGGCTAATTATTGCGACCTTTTTACTTAAATTTGGCGAAAGCATCATTCTTTGAAGACATTCTTTGAAGCTTATTTCACATCACATCATATCTAAAGGATGGAAAGATGCCCACACCAAGGCATCACTAGGCTCAAAACAAACTACATCACATGAAACAATCAAACATGAATTAGGTCCAGCACTGATTCTGCTAAGATCTTCTGAAGTTAGACAGTTGTTATGTTTCTCTTAGAAAAAGCCCACTGGCACAGTCTAATTAATAAACCATTATTACCACGTCTTCACACTTAGAAATGAAGTGTTATTGTACTCGAGTACACTGGTGATTGCAGTACACTCATTTTGCGTTTTAAAGTTGTGGTGAACGCTTGTACTGAAAGAAAAATACTCCAGTCGCAGAACTGTTGTGCAGCTTCCATGCAATACTAAACCAAATCTGACATTAAACAGAGGTGCTAAGTAAATACGCGTTATGATCGCTGTATCCTTCCCCAGTAGGCCTTGCGTGTTATAGGACCGAGTATGACATACCCTATGGTTTGACAGGCACGTAGGGCGAGGTTTAATTGGTTACAGGCAATGCCAAAATATACATATATTGTTGATGGCAATACTGATTGAATTGTTATGGCTATGGGATTATGTGATGTCTGCAATTGCGAGGCTACTGTGATTATTTTGACTTTATAAGCTTTGTTGTACCACAGGTCCAACATTGTACGTGTCTTATGCCTTCACAAAAAATAATAATAATCTCGATCTCCGACCATGGTGTTCGAACTATTTTATTCAGACACCAGCAATCTGAGTAAACCAAAATACCTCCATATTCTATGCTACGTTTAATATTTATTCACTGTCATGCAAAAAAAAAAAAAAAAAGACATAATGTAATTCAGACAGTTGAATCACACGATGACTGGAGCAATAGAAATGCTTACCAATCAAAATTTGCGTGGACTTCCATTAAAGGTTAGGGTTTTTTCACCCTCGTCCATCTCCTTTTGGAGATAAAAGTTTTTTTTAGCGACGATATTTTAGATTTATATTAAGACTACGACAACAACGTGATTGTCTGCGAGACTGCTAATTGGGGAAACTTGAATATGGTTTAATAACACACTTGATAAACCTTGAAAAACATCTTCATGGCCTTTCAGATATCTCAGCTGTCCGTCTTTCTCTGCATCAATTACATCACTTTTACAGTTTTGATGACTGAGCTGAAATTTCCGGACGAAGCGTTTTGTTAATGTCCTCTGACCAAATTATTCGAGCCTTACAGAAATTGACGTAAACTATCAGTAATGTACAAAGTCATTACTATCAGAGTACAAGATGAATACAAGATGAAAGTCTGAGTAGAGCACAGCAATCAAAGCCTGTGTAATGTATTTAAACAAACTCATAGTTTCCATCGGAGTAACATTCCCTAAGGATGTATATGTGAGTCATTGATGCATGACGGACTTGAATTAGTATTTCTTGTTTAATCAACACAAATTAGCGGTGCGTTGTTAAATGACTTTATTATTTTAAATTGTTGCTGTTTTTTGTAACTTTTCAAACATTTTTTTGTGCATAAATGGCTACAGAATTATGAGATTTCTGCACCGCATACATACATATATATATATATATTATTCGAATCTGTAACTGCCCCGTGGTGCTTCGTAAGTTCCCGTGGAGTGACTCTAATCGTTTTGCCGAATCAGCAGTGTAAACTAAGGGCTGTCTGATGATCTTCACTGAGGAGAAACGAAAATATTTAAAGAGAGCCGTACATGAAGGTATCGTTCACGGTTCTTAACTGGGCTAATCAATTCCAGTGCTTAAAAGTGATGTGATGCATTGACTTGCAGTGGTTTGGTTAAAAAAGACGCGCGGATCGTCTCTGCCTGCTGTAGACCACTGAAAACCAACTACTGTCCCAGATTACTGGCCAATATTTGTGTTCACAACTCAACTACACCGTCAATTCGATTAAACTATTAGTACAGATGTACGTTTTAAATTAAATGTGTTTAGAATTAAGATTGTGCAGTGGAAAGCAACCTAATATACAGTGATTTTTTTATTGTATAACTATAAGACAAATGGTCACATATAGTAAAATACGTAATTGAAATTACATTCGTTAAATAAATAATATTACATATTATTAATCAAGTATCCAAGTCTTCTAATGCAACGGGTCTTCTTGTTGGAAATTTAAAACTGGTTCATCAAATCTGTCAAATAACACTAACAGGGTATCTTAGCCTAGTGCACAGTGATGAATGTTCTGGGTTCATGTAGTGACGTGTAGTTTATTATCTCCACACCAAAACACTTCGTGCGTCACGTGCAGATGAGCGCTGAGAACTCGATCTGAGCATCTTATCATGAAGGTAATAACTGCTGTCACCATAACCATAGCCTGGTGACATCTGGTAGCTCATTTCCGTCGAAATTACGCGTCATCTTGCTTGAACTTATATCTACTCAGTCATCATACGCAAAATCGTGTGCCCTGACTGAATAAGAACGATTTCTTCAAAACACGATTGCCAAAATAGCCTAAATATTTTAAATTTAATTTAAAAAATAATTATAAATTGAGCACATTAATCTTGAGTTGAATATCATCAAATATCATCAAATTTGTAAATGAAAACAAGTATATTCATGGCGAATGTTATTGGATGCATTAGCAATGTAATGAAAATTAGTCTTATTAGTGATTACCTTTTCGTGGTTAAACAAAACGATTTATTTTAAAGCTTTCACACATGAATGTGAATGTGTTTAACTTCGAAAGGAATAATAATAATAATAATAATAATAATAATAATAATAATGTGTGTAAATAAATTGTGTAAAACCAAGCGACGGGTTAACGTGTTCAGCAAACAGCACTTTGCGAATGATATTCTAGTAATATGAAATGTAGCATCTTACGTGAAAGTCAAAGTCAGGGTTCTCGCAAAGGCTGAAAATGAAGAAACAGCTTGCTGTCTCATTCACATTCTTCTCTACGGATCATTAACGCACACTGCGCGTCTCCTCATCTTTCAGTGGTCAGTTAACACCCCAGATTTACGTCCAGTCTTAAGTAAAGGGAGGCCATCGAATATTTGCACTTGCAGTTGAACCTGCATCAGAAGAACCCCCTTTAAGATCAATTAAACTCTTTCGTCCGAGGCCTCGGTTCTTCTTTTCCCTGGATCTCCGGATTCATCTCACCTCCAGTGCATGTTTAAGTCCTTTTCGCCAAACAATATTTTCGTTTCTAGATTGGGAAAGGGGAAGGCAGCTCTTGCGCGCTGTTTATCGTCTCAGCTTACCAGAAGAGCGCGTCTCATTTGGATCCTGCAAATGTTTTGCAAATGTGCCCGGGCACATTTCAGTGACTAAAATCAAAGTCTGAGCATTTAAAGAAAACCTGAAAAATCAGTAATAAAAGCAGTAATACAACGCTTAGAACACAGAGAACCAACATGGCCACATGCCCCACTAAAATAGACCACGAACGATATTTGAAAAAAATATTGTATTCTTCTTTTAATCAAAACTGAGCAACGAAGAAGCAGAATAGCAATTAACTAAGCTGTGAAGGTCTGAGGTCTGAAGTGACTAGTAGGTAAAGTGATCCATCAGTTTAGATGGGAGATCGAGATGTTGATGGGTAAGAGCAAATAGAACAGAGATAGACGCCCAGCAAAAATGTTCCCTTAGGTAAACAGGAAACAGAGATACAAATGGCTTGAGAAGATCCGTGGGACTCCATGCAAAGGCTGTCAAACTGTTCAAACAGACCTAAGTGCAGTAGAACAATAGCCTTCTACACCTGACACCAGATTCTCAGAAAAGGACACTTCTACGTTGCTCGAATGCTCGGTTATCTGTATGTGAGGGGATATCAAGACATATTGTACTTTGGGATGCTTACATTTCAGCGATCACATGCAGCCTAAATCTGTGTCGCTTCAGAAAAAACATGTATTTGGGTCATTGCAATGTTGAAATAGGCCTGTAGCGGGTAGGACATTAGCAATAGGTATTAGTAACACTCTTAAGAGGTCGAAGATTAACCTGTTGTTCTTTTTGAGTTGAAAATGAACGCCGATCGAATACGAAAAACTAAACACTGCTTGGAGAGTAGACCAAACTGGTCGTGTAAATGTGTTTGTATATGAAACAACATACAAATGTACCACATAACAGAAATGCTACATTTTTGACCAAAAAAAGTGCAACAATAGCCTACAGCGTTTCTTTACATTTAAATCATATTTGTTTGCCGTTGGCGATTTATGGTTTTTAATAGAACTTGTTTAATTAAAATAACATTTATTTACCTGTGCATTTATGTATTGTATAAAAATATTGTTATGTGTGTATAAAAATCTGAATTTACACGTTTGAAGACTTGACTAGACTAGAGTTTACCAGAAATAAATATATGTATATAAAGTGTGATTTCTGAACCGTTTTAATTATGCTTATGAAACTGAATTACGATTCAATTCGACGAGGAGGTAACTTACCATTTTATCTGAGCTGTCTAAAACACACTCGACTCTGAGGAAATCCCGTCCAGTGGATCAAACGCAGGAGGGGAAGCCCTGGCCACGACAACCGCTCGTCACATCAACACTTTTAGCCAATAGGAGCAGCATGTCCGAGTAAGGCGCGATGTGATTGGAAGGCGAGTCTTGGCTGTGGAAGAAAGTTTGGAGGGCCGTCCCCCGATTCCTGCGGACTGAAATGTAAGCCTGTCCTCCCTGCCATCAGGAAACAGAACGCGAATTTGCCTCCCTTGTAACTAATCGCTATCGCATCTGCGTGAGACGATTGATTTCCCCCCGCTTCAACTGCAGGCCAGCGGAGAGACCAGCTAAACTGGACTCGGAGCTGGTCAGGAGACATCACTCTGGGGCTTCTTTTATCATCGGAGGGTTACACGCGATGGGTAAGATCACGAGAGTGTCGTTCTTTTGCTCCTGAAGCCGTGAAGCAGGCGAAGTGAATGCGTTCAGCAGCAGATCGCACTTTACACGGCTCAATCTGGCAGTAGTCTTAAAATGGCGTTGTGTGCATTGTTTCTGAAGTGCTGCTGGGTTCGCTACTTCGGTGCTGCCGCAGAAGTGACACTAGGCTTTGTAAATACGATGGAATCTGGAAAGAACGTGCTTTTGGTAATAATTATGACCGCCCAACTTGTTAGATAGATAACGTTGCAGAATGTGTTGTACAGGAAGCGTGCCAGTGAACACAACCCAGCATTTGAACAGACTGCAATTCAACTACACGTTGGATCTTTCTGGGTAATTATGATAGGATGCAGACCCAACTGTACGACAGAATAGTTGATCCTGCGATTAACTGCGATTATGCCTCCCCCGAATACGCTTTGACACCTTAGTCTTTTTGAGTCTTGGGTTTTTCGAATCGTAAACATGAGAAGGTCTGGTTGATGCACGTTGTGTTTTCCAATGCCAGTGCTGACATTGTACATGTGTGTGTGTGTGTGTGTGTGTGTTTCTATACGACCAGAACCAGCCTTTGGGGAGGTGAACCAGCTCGGTGGTGTTTTTGTGAATGGAAGACCTCTACCCAACGCCATCCGCCTTAGGATTGTAGAGTTGGCCCAGCTGGGCATCAGGCCTTGCGACATCAGCAGACAGCTGCGTGTCTCTCACGGCTGTGTGAGCAAAATCCTGGCCCGTTACAACGAGACTGGCTCGATCCTCCCCGGCGCGATCGGTGGCAGCAAGCCGCGCGTCACCACCCCGACTGTTGTGAAGCACATACGGACTTACAAGCAGCGGGACCCAGGCATTTTCGCCTGGGAGATAAGGGACAGGTTGCTCGCTGACGGCGTGTGCGATAAATTCAACCTTCCTTCAGTCAGCTCGATCAGCAGGATCCTCCGCAACAAGATCGGAAACGTGGGCCAGCAGAACCAGTACGAATCGAGCAAACAGACGTCCCACCCTCAGCCGCAGCCTGCGCTCCCCTATAACCACTTGTACTCTTACCCGACTCCCATCGCAGCGACGGGGACTAAAGTGCCCACTCCCCCCGGCATGCCCACTCTCCCTGGACATATGGCTATGCACAGAATATGGCCTTCGTCTCATTCTGTCACAGACATTTTGGGCATTCGGTCAATAACGGAGCAACAAAGTAAGCACACTCTTAATTATTGGTAATGGAAAGTTTAGGCACAGTTAATCTGATGTGCGTGTGTGTGTGTTAATAGGTCCAGCCTATGTTTATGTGTCTTAAAGGTCTTATTTGAGTTTGTATTGTGAGTGTGTGTTGGTGTGTTCGTGTGTGCGCACAGTCTTCAAAAAATTTGGAGAGCAGATTATAGGCCATAGGCTCCGAACATTAACCTATAATAACATGATCTTTACCCCACATTAATGAATAGCTGACATGAAGACAACTCCAAATAGTTCGTAATGAAGTTATAGTGCGCTTTTGTAGAAATGGACACAAATGAATCAATATTTACTGATCCAGCGTTTTGGGCTATTACTTTGACACAGCGTTTTGGGTCAAGCATTTAACCTAAAGGCTATGATGCCGCTACTTAAGGTGTCCTTTGATTATAGTAATAATTTTAAAGATTTTTAGATATTACTTCAAACCCTACTTTACACTATATTATATATCCTTAAGCAGACGTCAGCCTTGTACATACAAGGCGTATATACATGCACACGGCTTCATTCAAACAAATGGGCGAGGGGCCTGTAGTACATACTGATGTATGTACTGTAGTACTATTAATGTAGATAACCGAGGGTTTGTCCACTGTAGACACAAACCAAATTAAATTGTGAGTTTTTCATTTACGATGTCACAGTCATGAAAAAAACAATTAACAGCAGCAGCAGTAACACCTTTATTATTATTATTATTATTATTAATAATATTATTATTATTATAAATACTACTACTACTAATAATAATAACATACATACAACTTACATAGGGCTACATAACAGTCAAACATCTTGGTATCTCCTTATAATAATAATAAACTTTTATTTTCTTTATTTTAGGGTTTTGTATTTTATGTCGTTACAACGACATAAAATGTTATGTATTTCAGGTAGTTACAACTTTAGGAAATACAGAGATGTTGAAGTTCGCTGACGTTTGAACGATGTTTTTTGAAGTGTAGCTTAGCCTCCCCGGCTTCTCTAACACGTTAACAAAACGCGTTTAAACGAAACCGAATCTCTCTAGAAACCAGCGGTCATTTAGCAAATCGAATATTTTGTCCTAGAGAAAACACAATCTGAGTGTCTATGCAGTGTGTGTGTGTGTGTGTGTGTGTGTGTGTGTGAGAGAGAGAGAGAGAGAGAGAAAGAAAGAGATACCACGGTGCCGTGCAGAAACATGTCCGTTTTCCTAAAGGCCTCAAACCAGCCTCAGTCAGTCTCAATTACAGCAACTACAGCGACTACAGTCCTGCACCGTTGCTCAGCGGCCACGTTTAACTGTTCATAGCAAGCAAGAAATACTAGAGAGGACTGAAGCCGATTTTTTAAACAATTTATGCTTTTGTAAATGATTAGCAGATGTTTGCGGCGGGTTTTGAAAGCTGGAATAAAGTGTAACGTACACTCTGTGACTACTGCTGCTCAAGGCAGCCTGTTCGATGAAAAGCTATCACTTAAAATATGTCCAAAACACACTGCTGATTTGAGAGAGAGAGAGAGAGAGAGAGAGGGAGAGAGAGAGAGGGGCAGAATAGAAAGACCACTAATTTCTGGGCCTCCTTTCATTTGAAGCACGAGTAGCCTGTATCAATATCAGTAGGTAAAAGGGCCTGTACAGCCTGTCACAACCTCATCTCTAAACACCACACACATACCCCCTCCTCCCACATACAAAGGTAATTATAGTGGATCGGTTCAAAATAGTACAGACATACATATATGGTCATTGTCACGCCAAAAACTTTTATCTTCAAAATGGCAACTTTACAGGTGAAGAAAACTTTCAATTGATATCACTGTAAAAAAAAAAAAAAAAAAAAAAAAGATTTTGTACAAAGTTATTCTGGAGCATTTCTGTCGATCCAGTTTAACCATAACATAAAGAACAACTGTCAGATTTAAATAATGGCAAAAAGTGAAAAAGACAAAAAATAGAGACAGCGACGATATATAAAGCTGTATGATATATGAAATTCATGCAAAAAAAAAAAAAAAAAAAAAAAAAAAACTCATTGTATTCTCCTGTAGCCCTCTCAGGTTACAGCCCTGGTGGCCTAACTTTTCCAATTTCAGACTTTAGGAACCGTGTATAATATAATATCCATCACGGACAAAGGGGAAACGGTTAGAGTAAATCTAATTTGTCCCCACAGGAAGGCGCTTGGTAAATGGCCCTGCTCATTACACCAAAGAATCGTCTTATATTCCATTATGCTGCGAGCGCAGTTTAATCAGCTAGGCGCGCTCATGCACACGCACGCAGACGCAGTGAGGTTAAATGTAAAAGCAGCAGTGTGCACTGTATTTCTAACAGGGTCATACTTCAGCGCAAATATCTGCAGTGTCCTTGAGGGACCATTTCCAATTTTCCTCTGTTCATCAAAACCATTAAAGAGATCTACGACTGATTGTCTACGCGCTGATTGGGTGGTTCTGGTGTAAGAAGCTCGCACTGGGGTCTCAGATATCTGACAGCTGGAGGAGCTGGAGGAGTTCTAGCTGTTAGCTCAGAGGCCTGCTGACGCTGGCGGTGTAGACTGTGGTCGGTTAGGGTCAGTATGGACTAAGCTGTTGTGCTGTAGCAGTGCTGTACCCAACGCTTGTTATCTCTGACCTCCCTCTTCCCTGTCTCTGTTTTGCCCCCCAGTTAGCGACAGTCCGTCCTTTCCCAGCGCCAAACTAGAAGAATGGAGCGCTATTAGCAGGAGTAATTTCTCGTCAGCGAGCTCTCCACTAGTCAATGGCGTGGATAAGCCTCACTTAGAAGCTGACGCAAAATACTCACAGGTAAAAGAGAATCACCTCCTGTACTGTCAGACAGAACTCAGTCCTTCTCCTAAACAGAAGGCAGCAACAGTGTTCACCACCATACCATCAGTGAATGCTTCCCATTCAGAACGAACCTGCAGTGAGAGTGTGTTTAAAGTCTATCTCTGTGTGTGTGTGTGTGTGTGTGTGTGTGTGCGTTTGCGTCCAACATCTATTGGGATCTTCCTGGGACAATGAAACTGAACTGATTTGTTTTAGCCTTACATTCGGCGCAACATAAGCCAATAATAATAATAATAATAATAATACATAATAATGATTCTTTTTTATTTATATTATAACTATTATTTTAAGCTTAGTTTAAGTTTAGTATTTTTTTTATTAAATCAAGCAAACATCTAAACACATTTCCACACGGCAGGTGCTGAAGTTAGCGTACATCCGTTCGGCTTAATGGCTTATTATTAGCTTATAATTTCAAAAGAGAAAATTAAAAACATGAAAAGAAAAATATCTCATATTAATGTAGTTATTGTTTAATAATATAATTGTAGATTTCTGTATTTAAGAATTGAAGAACTGTTTGTATTGTGGATGCCATGCATTATTTTCTGTAGTTTTTGTTTTTTAAAAAATAAGATCACATTGTTTTTTTTTTTTCTACCAGCAGTTCTCGCCATTTTCCGTTTTAAAGATTCAATGTGAATATTTATATATTAAACTATATGTTAACTATAACATAAAAGACTATATCTTACTATATGTTAAAGACTATTGTCCCCCTGATAGATTTAGCACACCGACCATCCCTTTTCAAAAGCCTGTGTCCACGCTATAAGAAAAAGTACATTCAAATATGGCCCCATTCTAAAACCTTTAAATGCATGAACAGTTAAAGGAGCGCTCAGACTGATTACTGCGTAATTATGAAACAATATTCATTCAATAATTAGCATATTGTATATGATGAAGTGAAATAACATTTTTTAAAAGTTATTAGGCCATTAAGCCAGTTTCGATAAAGCTGCGCGGGAGGCAAATGTGATGGCATCCTCCTGAACCCTGTTCTAGGCATTTCGTTAACCCGTCTTTTTAAATGTACTATTAGAAATATATATTTTAATCTTTCTAAATGAAAGCTTGCAGGTCTGTGTTTTTATCGACACGGTTAAAAGCGCCGAATGGGAATTTACACCCTCTTCGTCTCTTCGGGCCTGAAGGACATTTTCAGCACCGACGTTGTTCAGCCCGCGGTCGCTGATGTGCTCTCAGTGCCTGACGCCGCACGCAGGTAGGGCACGGATTAGCGCGCACCCTGGACGCCTGGAGAAAGCGGCCCTAGCGACGTGATGACGTGAGACCCGGAGGGTTCGGCTGGGCTGGATTGATGAATCGTTTATTAGGGGGGCTTTGAGGTTTATGTCTCGTGGAATACGATGGAATAAATCTTTATTACCGGCACAAGAGCATTACCTACACGCTTAATAAGCCCCCTCACAAGCTATTCGTCCAATATCTGCACAGCATCTTCTCAGTGATGTGAAGGAGCATTAAAGAGCAGCGCAGGCGCCGGACTGTGTCTGTCATCCACCTTAAAAGAGCACATCTCCCCGAATGCGCCTCGATTACATAACCTAATGGAGATCGATGATCGATCGTTCTAGTGTAATTCGGTTACAGACATGTCTGTAAGGACGATTAATCGTCTGAACACAGGCAAAATATAAACGTTTGATTAACAACACAAAGGAAACTCACTGGTAAATTGATTTGTGCGCGAGGAATGTAAAAGGGCTTCAGGAATTAAAGCAGTTCAACGGAGGAAAGCAGGGTTTCTTTAAAAAACGATGAGCTGTTTACCGGTAATGTATACTTCTATAATTGCTGCTCATTCCTGATATGACATTACTGAACAAAATAGGGCTTCGACAATGAAAAGGAGTCACAAATGCTAAATGAACAATAATACAACTAATACGATTAATTAATTCGTGAATAAATAATAATTGTAATTAATGGTTAATATTAATAAAAAAAATACATCGCAATAATGGTGAAAAAAGAATGAGAGGAAGAAACAGAATGCAACAATATTAGTGTAGTTTTGTCTAAACGATTTGAACCTAATCTTTTAGCACCATCAGCTCATCATAACTAAGATCAGAAACTGCGGGTCAACCAGCACAATAACAAGACATTGACCAATACAGACAAGAGCCCGAGGGAGGCCTGCAGACAGAAGGTAATGGCAGAAGATAGTTTTTTATTTGTTATACAAAGAAGGAAGGTCTAAAGGGACACAAAGACAAATGAAAACACACACACAGCAAACGATAACCACTGCATTTAATCTATTGGATTAATATGTGCACTTCACATGATCTGTTTTCATTTTTTATTATTCGTAAATTTATTCTTTCTTTTATGTTGGAAGTCATTTATGATGTGCGATTTAATCAGATTTCGAATTTGTCGAAGTAGATAAAACCAAATCGTTTAAAAAGGATTGTTTTTTCAACCGGACGTCGAGCTTCGGCGTGTTCTAGTCGACTGTATGCATGTGTAATTTATAATTTGACAAATACTATAATGATAAAGGAGCTGCGAGAAAGACGTGTAGAGGACATCCAAAAACCCGCGCTAAGCTACCGAAATCGTGACTCATCAAATAGCCACCAGTAAAGAATCTCTTCTTCATCATAGACGTCCTTCACTGTACAAACAACGCAAATACACCCGCATATTAGGATTCAATCGAGTAGTCTGAATGGGGTAACTGTATTTGCTCTGTGTACATAAAAAAAAGTCTGAGGTGAAGACAGTGGCAGGGAATCAATGCAAGTTTTAAAAAAATATCTAACACAATGCGATACGACTAGGCTATCTGAAGAAGTACCCCTACTAATGACAGCATTAGTAAAAAGTACCGTTTACTACCTTTCTCTCAGGGTGTAACCAAAACACCAGCTTTATTTACACCATTTGTATTGCTGTGAAGTTTAAAGTATGGCACGAAATGATCTCCCCTGATTGAAATAAACAGTGCTGTACTCAGTGTTCACTCTGTTTCGTCAAATATTATGGTGGTTGTCCATGCAAACTAGTTGCAATTTAATGGCATATTATATTTGGGCAATATTTTGCATATGGGACTTACTGATGTAACATTTTATGTAATGGATTAAATGCAGACCCATCAGAGTTTGATTTTAACATCTGTAGATAAATCCAGATGTTTTATCCTTTTTTTTTGAACGTGAAAACGTGCCATCAAAATCATCTTTCTCTGAGCTCCATGTGTAGGTGGAGGGTGCAAGACACACAGCCAGGGGGTCAGGACTTGTAATGGATAAATCATAGGGGTAAATCCAGAGGAATAAAGGATATTTCATCTGCAGAAAAGATTTTCAGTAGTCAGGGACCACCCAGAGTCCGATTTTCTTCCCTTTATGTTGAAGAAGCTTAGGAAATTCCTCCAGTTACAGTGCTTTTCTGCCAAACGCTTACAGGCATTCTTCTTTTGGTTCTCTATGTATAGTCTTTCCATTTTCCATGAAATGTCTTACGCCTTTCATCATCTTTCATCCCTTCATGACAATCTTGCTCTTAGATATTCTTCTAAACCCAAGAATTGGTATTTTTTCTGTTGTTATTTTCTCTATTCCTCTCATTACAGGCTATAATCTCACAAATATAAGTGCCATTGAACAATGCTGCATAAGAACCACTTTTTAATTCCATAAAAATACCTTTTGGTCAATGGTTCTTTAAAAAAACTAAATTTGACGTGAGAGTGTGAAGTTTTAAGAACCTCCACACAATGAAAATATTCATAGTTCAAAGCATTTTCCTAGCAATGCAATGCACATCCAAGGGCCAGAATGTATATTTTTCAATATGACCTCTTATGTTGTCTTCTCACTCTCAACTCACTCTGTCTCTCTCCATTCTCTTAGACGCCGAATGGATTGCCCACAGTGAACAGCTATGTCACAGCTCCCAGCATCCATCCCTACCATCCTCCCACCCAAGTGTCGCCTTACATGGGGTACAGCGGCACCACGTCGGCCTATGTGACCGGCCCCACATGGCAGCCGCCCAGTGGCAGTGCTCTCTCTCCCCACAGCTGTGACATCGCCGCCCCGTTGGCCTTCAAGGGCATGGCAGCCTCCCGGGACGCCGGGAGGTGACCCGAGTTGAGGAAAGAAGGATAGCATACACGTGTCTGAACTTTTCAACAACAAAAAAAAAGGTCATTGCTGGATGGACTCATGTCAGCCCCTTGATATATTTATGAATGACTTGTTTGGGAAGCCCCTCTCAGTTTTACATGTCAGTGGTAGTCCTCGCTGTCCAGACTGCAGAGGAGAATGTCTTTTTAGACAAAGTTGCAGTTTTAGGTTCACAGGTCACTGATGCCTGAGAGCAGTAGGCCTTCCTCATCAAAAGGTTTCACTTGAATTTCAGTGCTTTTTTTCTGTGAATATACATATATAATTTTTTTTAAGGGTCAAATAATACAGACTAAATAAGCATTATGTAAAGAAAAGGCATTCAGTTTGCATTTACATGTTTCAGGGTGTTACAAACAGCTGAAGTTCAGATGTTTTTACTTTGTTTTTGTCACGTTTTGATAAAAAAAAAAGAAAGAAATACAATCATTTTTTTAAAATGACAATTTCACTTCTCTTACAATGTATGCCAGAACTTTTGGGAGAAGTTATTTTATTAATTTATTAGACTGTAAGGTACGTTGAATGCCGTGCAATTAATCCAGATGGATGTGAGTTAGTGCGGGACAGTGACGAACACTGCAACACCACCAGCATTCATTCATGCTGCATTAAAAACCAGTGAAGCTGAACCAGTGAAGCTGAACACTTCTAAACATTGCACAATGAAATTGAATGTATCTTATTAAAGGACACAAATGACAGACCTCAATTTATGGATTTTTTTTCCAAGTTAGCTCCACATCAGATACTGTTTGTGTAGTAGTAGTAGTAGTAATAATAATAATAATAATAATAACAACAACAGAAGTAAAATAAATATGTTGTGCATTTGTAATATTCTAAGACTAACCACCAACTGAGCCAAATTCATTATGTCTATTTCTGTAGCTAATCAACAAGCAAAAGAAAATACAGCCTGGTGCCAGTGATCCGAATTTATATGACAGGACAAATGTGCTGACATCACTTTTGGGTAAATTACCAAGTATTTTAATATCATTATTGCTTACCCTGATTGATTCCAGAGATTTGGCATCTTTGTTAAACTAAGCCCGGAGTTTAAAACATTAAGGGATTGCAGGTCAGCACATCAAACTTTGAGGTTTTGGATTGGACAAAAGGTTTTTCTTTTCTTGTGTTTGGCAGCAACTTTAAACAATCTAAATAATGCATCTTCTTGTTTCATGACTTACCCAGAAATCCTTTATGAGGAATACTATATATATATGTGTATGTGTGTGTGTGTGTGTGTGTGTGTGTGTGTGTGTGTGTGTGTGTGTGTGTAACATCACTGTCACTCAAAAAACTTTTTCGCTTTTTTACGTAATGTGAATCTGGCACACTTTACATTGTGTCCAAACTTCATTAAGAATAGGCCATTAGAAATGTTCTAAAATTACTTGGAATAAAATGTTTTTACATTGATTTCCATTGAAGGTTATAAAGGTACAGTTTTAGGAGATAGATTTGTATGACAGCAATGATTATAATTATATAATTATATTATATAATTTTGAGGAATTTAAACAGCTACATATATTAGCTAGTGTTTGTAGTGCAGAAATACATATTGTTCTTTAAAAAAACAGAAAATAAAACACAGGACTGAAAGGTCGATTTTAACATTAGGTTGGAGAACATGTACATAAACACACTGCTTTCACTCATGAGCTAGTTGAATACTCAAGAAAGACAGACGCATTCTGAGGGGCTTCTTTGTCCACACACAGACCTGATGCAAAGTGTTTTTTTCTTTTCTTTTTTTCTTGCCTGTGTTTCGAACATAAACCATGTCCTCCTGGTCCTGAATGGCGATGTGGAACATCAACGAGATGGCAACTTGCATTTCAGGATTAACTGCAAGACAACAGATCAATTACTTAATAAACATACAATCAATCAAACAGATTTAAAACACATTTCAAAATCCAATAAATACTTATCAGTTTTTCCATTTGAATGTCCTGTGTGATGACACCGGCTCCCCACACGGTGTGGAGTATACAGCCAACCCAATGCTGCTGCTGCTGCTGCTGATTTGACTTGGAAAACACTTGCACCCTGGCACAGTGGTCACGGACCGTTGCTTTGGAATCACAGTCCTGTTTTGACCGTATGTGAACCACAGAGAAAGCACCACATGCACAGTGTGTCACAGCCCACCACACACATTCTTGTGACCCCATTCTATTCAAATGAGATGCTTTGAATGCATTTACGTGTGTGGTAGGTTCACGGACACGGACGTTGGTGCTACAACTGCACAGGTTTAACCTATAGATCGTAAAGTCATGTGATCTATACAGGAACCACACACTTTGGATTTGCAACTTTACTTTTGTCTTTATGTGATACAGTCACATAAAGACATGGACTACAGTGACTTCCATTCAATGTTGGAAAGGTTTTAGAGAAGGTTTTTGCGTGACAGTAATTATATGTTTTACAACGATAGAACAGATAAAAAAAAAAAAGAAAAACTTTAGTTCATCAAAAGTCCAAAAGATCATAAATAAGAGCTGTGAGATTGCACAGATTTACCCTATATAGGTTGTAAAGCCTGTGTGTTTTATACAGGAGACGCACACTTTGTATTTACAACTTCACATTTGATTTTATGTGATACAGTCTAGGATTAACAGCACTGATGATCATGCTGCTGCTACTTCTCAAAGCAAAAAACTCCATTAGAGAAAGCACCTGCACAGCCGTTGTGTTCAGTCATCTCAAGGCATATAAAGATACTCTAGATCTAGGAAGATACAGAAAAAAATGCAAAACATGAGCATGAATGCACTTTGTTAAATAACTTCAGTCAGTTTTCCTAAGGATCTGCAACACAGGAAAAGGCGAGGCACTACGGGACATGACAAACACCTTAATCTCAAAGCCACTGCTGAAACAGAAAATGGAAAAAAACCCACATGCTCATGCACACACGCACACACATCTGTTTAGAATTAATTCCTATGGAAAGCCAAGTCAAATGTCACATGGTTATCTTTAGCTGACTGCGTGCAATCAGGCTTAAGACAGGAGTGTGGGCTATGCTAACACTAAGCAGGGTCTACAACAATACTGGAGAACATGGCTAAGGTGCTAGCTTGATTTAGAAGGGTGGCTGACCATAAGCAGACTGTTGTCCCTAGTGTATTAGAACAGCATGTTCTAAACACACACAGGTGAGTTTAGGCCTCCTAGTCTGAGCAGATCCACTCATGGAAAGCACCGCATGGCTGTCTGAGGCGATGGTATAACCCAGAGGCCCACACATTTCACACAGCTCACTTCAAGATTGCAAGGGAGAAACCCCAGCATGTCCATACAGTGTAATCAAGCTAAAGTGTGGGGTGAAGGAAATGTGCTTTAATAATAACAGCACGTCCAAACAGAACAAATAGAATGCAGAAGCAGAGAAACACAGAAGTTGTCTCTGGGTGTAATTGTTGAGAATTCCTGAGATTGACATGAAGGAAGGTTACAACAATAGAGGTCAGGTTAGATATAGAGACGAGACCATAGCACTAAAAAGCACACAGACAAGACACGCTGACCCTAGAATACAGCATTCCAGCCCTGAGCAGAGTGGCACGATGTTCATAACATCCATCAAACCTCAGCATTCACAGTGGTTAGATCAGTCTCGACCTCAAGAGAAAGGAAAGAAAAAAGACAAACACTAATGAGGACAGTGACTCATTTTACGACAGAACTAAAGCAAAATATGACATTTAAGAGAAAGCGGTATGAAGAGAAGAAAATCGAAAATATAGGTTGTTACCCATGTATAACGCTATGGCTGAAAAGGCCCCAGTCATTTTGTTTCCCCGACATCGTGTCTCACACACTTTAACAGTACAGAGCTGGGGGAAAGTGGAAACAAAGAGAAAACAAAGACAAAGGAACTGAAAGTGACAGAGAGAAAAATAAAGGACATGATATTTTTTGTGAAGGATAGCAATTTTTATACCTACATGGTTCACAGCCAGAGCCTCGTTGCTCATTTCAGACTGACGTGAATTGATCAACTAAATTGTTTATTTTGCTAAATTAAATGCCTGAATAAATAAACCCAGAAAAAATCTAATATTCAACATGAATACTAATTTGATTTAATCATCATAAAAAATGGAAATACAAAAATCTTAATTTTTACTGTTTTTCACATAACGTAAAGCTGGCAGCTGTTCTTTCACATTGGGTCAATATTTCATGATGAATGGACCAACAAAAATATTCCAAAATTACTTTTTACACTGACTTCCATTAAAAGTCAAGGTTTTGTCCTTCTCATTTTGAAGATACCAGGTTTTTGTGTGACAGCCATAACATGCTTAATAAAAAGAAAAAAACATCAGTTCATAAAAAGCCAAAAATAAATCTTAAATAAGTAAGCAAAAGAGAACGAGAGAGTAAAACAGAGGTAGCCTCCAGTCCTTGCTCACATATTTGCATTTTTTGGTTTTGTTATTTTAACTCGTGCTGAGTTATGCTGCATCACCCCGCAGGCCAGAAGAGCTGACTGACAGCTTGTTGTTAGCTCATGCAGCAGTGATGGCTGACAGGCATCCACAAGACTTCAGTGTGAAGCTCTGAGAAAGGAGGTAAAGGATCTGAACAGAAAAAATAATAATAAACAAAAAAATTAAACTGAATCACTGTAACCAGTGTTGACTCACATGCAGAGATATTATTCTCTATCCATCAAATCTGAAGGTGAAAAGGACAGAGGAGCTACAGGGTATTAACGTTAAGACTGGGGAAGAAAATACACCATTTAAATGTTCAATTTCTGAGTTAAAAAGTTTATTCTGAATACTGAACTAGAAACACTGTTTGAGAAATACAACTGCACATGAGATATTCAATTCCTGGCTATTAAAGGTACTAAAATGTGATAAGCAAATAGCCTTTATTTTCCACAGACAGACATCATTTTCATAATTTAGATATTTCGGTTTCCTGTAATACTTGAAAACAATTGATTTATTGTTTGCAACTGACCTACTGTTACCAATTTACAGGTGCAAATCCTTCAAGTAGCTCCTTCAAATGAGTGTGATTCTGTGTTTCTGTTGTCTTTCCATTGTGTGTGGTTAAAGGCATGATGGTATGACTGTTAAACACATTGAATCATCAATGGTATTACTGTAGTGGCTTACTGTAGTGGATTCCAGGTAAACAGGTTTATTTTAACATGGAATATAAATTACTTAGAAAATCTCATTCACATTTCACAAAATGCATCAGTTAGATGTTTAAGAACAAGTACTGACAGTCAGTAAATCAGTAAACTCACTCCGTCCTCTTCCTTATGTTTCTGGGGCTCATTGGTGATGTTCTATCAGAATGGAGGTGGGCTCCCATTACTAAAGAAGCATACATTTTCCAATCGGTTTAATGTGAACTGAAAGTGTTGCCATTTCCTGTTGGGCTGCCTTTAATGGTGAAGGAGTGGTGAATGTGAGCGCAGCCTTTTTGGGTGTGTAGCGCTCTGTGGTTGCAGTGCCAGTGAATTAACCATGACCCCCCTCCATGGGATCCCACGTCATGGGTAAGAATATGTCATGAGAATTTCCCTGTAATTATCTAGTGTCAAAATCAGCAAGGAGTGGAACGAGATGTGCATGGTGCAACAATGTTATTGTAAGACTAGGTACGGCTGCTAAACAGAATGGAGGTCACTGTTGTAAAGAGGAAATGCTGTGTGGATACACAGTTCAGTTATTGGGCCAGGTCTGGTAAATAACTGCCATTTATGTGTTTTACCTTATAATGTGATATAAAATGTGACGCAACACTGTAAGTGTTCTGAAAGTTGAAGTTTTCATGGTATTTGATGTACACAGAATGAAATCGGCTTGACAGAGTGAAGAAGGCCTGAGAACAGAGCATGGAGGTACATGGTCGGCAGCCTGCTTGCTGTGCAAGGGATCTCATCACCAGTTTCTTTGTAGCCAACCAGAAACATACTCATAGACTAGCAGCATGACTGCGCCTCCTACATGCAAGGAAGAGAATGGTAAAATTGGTACATTAGTCTACATAATGTATGTAGCAATAGTAAAAAAACGAATAGAAAATTATGCACAGCTTTTTAGATTACCTGGTCCAAGTCTCATGACCTTGGGTATCAGACCTTTGTATAAAGCAAGATATCTAAAAACAAAGCAAATGTGTGTAAACCTATGATTTTCCTCAATTTTTCATAATGTATGCAATGCAGCACAATTTAATTTATCATAAGATATTATAAACAACAGATCACCACTGCGATCAACAGTTGGTAATCAATAGTCAGTTGTCAATCTCTATTTTGTGTAGCAGAGAAATAACTACTAATTTCAGAAATATCTACATGTGTTGCTGCACAGTGTACTCAAAAGTATTGATATATTCTTACATCAACAGCGGACATAGTAGTAGGTAAGGACAATACATTCGCCCGCCCTTCCCCTCTCCCTCCCTCTCCCTCTCTCAATCACTCCCTCACTCTGTGACGCTTAGGCAGGTATAGGACCCTAAAAGTTGGCCGCATTGTGTACCTGCCCGTAATGTGTTCAAGCTGATCTCTGGCTCTAGGCCTGGCACTCTCCCTGTCCCAGCCTCTGTCCCCTGCCTTTGCTGGCGTTAATAAGGCTCGAGCCACTTCCTCTCTGCCCCGCTGTCTGATTAAACTGACCTGCCGAGCGCCGCGCGCCTCGTTAGGACCTGCTTAACAACGTCTCCCATAGGGACCACTAATTAGCTAGGACTGTGTTGTGTTAGAGGGCTGGACAGGATAGGGTGGGGGTGGGGGGTAGCCGCTCGGCACCCCCAAAGCTCAAATGGCTACAGTGTCTCAGTCACATACACAGAAACAGATACACACACACACGCACACACACACACACAACCCCACCTCAACCGAGGCCCCAACACATCTAATAAGGAGCAGCTCACCAGACTCTGAGAGCAAAGTGAAAGGAGCAAATCAAGGTCCTGAAGACTCATAAAAGCAATGATTTCATCCATAAAGTTTCCCATGAGGCCTGTCAACCAAAAGAGACTCTGCATCTATTACAGGGATTGCATCTCTGACCTTAGACCCAGAATCACTGCCAATACATTTGTGTAATAATTAGCCAAACAAACACACCAGAATATAAGCAGTCACACATGTAGAGAGTGACATGAACTCTGCCAGTGTCGCACACTGGGCAAATATAGCTGACAGATGCTCAGTGGTTAGAGCTCTGGGTTACTGATCACGGGGTTGTAAGTTCGATACCCTGGTCCGCTAAGCTGCCACTGTTGGGCCCTTGAGCAAGGCACTTCCAGGGGCGCTGTAGCATTTCTGAGACATGCAAAGACAAGAATTCTGTTGTACTGTACAAGCATAATCACAATAAAGGTACCTAACCTAAAGATTAAGGTTGGTATCTCACATGGAGCTCAATATTGTAAACAAGAGTTGCTTGCTACTTCACTGGTCTATACCAAATCCCAGACATCACATGAAGTGATCAAAATAAATATAATGAATAAATGAATATCGCAAATGTATAACGAATATAAACACGCATTCTTTTTTGCAGTGCAAGATGCCACTGAATTAAAGCACAGACTGCAAATACTAGAAAAATCTCACAGGCATGCCTATGGTGCCACAGATGTTCCATAAACAGCTGTTTTTTCTGTAGACCTGTTTGCAGTTGTGGTCAGTTTGTGTGTCTGTTCTTGACACCTGACAGTAGCGCTCACCCCTCCTCACGGTACACCAAAGCCATGGTCTGGAAGCAGCTGCGGTACTTTATCTCTCCTGGGACCGGCTGGGGACCTTGGATGCGGCTCTTAGCCACGTCAAAAGGGATGTTCACACAGGACGAGATAGTTCCAGACAGCAAACCAATGGCAAACTTTCTCATGAACTCCAGACGAGGGTCCTGTCAGATAAAAAAGAAAAATAGTATGGTATGGTATAGCATAGCATAGTATAGTATAGTGTAGTACAGTATAGTTTATTTATTTACTGCCATGCCAACACTGTTGTTTGGAACTTGGTGGGCTCAACACAAAGACTAAAAGACAATGCATCAATAACAATAACATGAAGACATTTGGAAAATGGTAAAAGTGTAACTGAGTGTTTATGAAAATAGGCTGCATGATTTATGAATCAAAAAAGAAATTATTCATTTCAACAGGGGATTAGGAACACTCAGAACAGACTTTGGAATAATATGGTGTTTGTTAACAAGTACACATTGTTTTAGAAATCTGAGCGTCCATCTAATGTTTATGTACAACAACAGGGATTTTAGAGCTAACATTCAAAAACATTAGGCATAACCCAGGCATTCAGACCACAAAACAGCTGCCCTCTAAACTATGCACAGGCAGAGATTCTCTAGTTCTGAATTTGACTTAATCATCTTGTTTGAAAGTACAGACCAGCAAGCATGGAGTCAATGAAGAGCGGGGAATGCACCACTGAGGGGCAGTCCTCGTTGCTGCAGAAACTAAACGGAAAGAATCGGAGAGCAGGAAAAAGACAGTGAGAAAGGAAGGCGAACGGGGTGGGGGGGGTGGGGGGGTGGTGGTTGTGGATATGATTGCAAAGCTGGCATGAAAGCTTAGATCATTTTATGGTAGCGGGGGGCAGATTAGAGTTTCCCCGAGAAGAGTGGGGCTTTCCTATTGGCCGAGGCAGATCACGTGGCACGGACCAGGCTTTGGGGAGAGGATTTATAAACAGGGTTCATGCAGGCAGACTGGGGAGGCATATGGGGACAATTTGGGTAATTGGGCTGTGACTCGGCACCAGGGTATTACAGTACCAAAAGAAGCCCAGACCCACACAGCTCTGACAGCTAATTGGCCAGGATATTTTTACAAATGACAGCAGTCTTGCTAGGTCCGGCCTTTCTCAAAGTAGCGGACACCCTGAGCGACGAGCTGAATCAACAGCTAATCCAAAAGTCTACTGTGTGGGGGAGGAGTAGTGTTTGAAACCGACTGCGCTTAGACCTACATCACATCGTTCAGCCTTTCCAGCACACCTCATTCAAATATCAGTACATTGTGTACCCAATACAATGCAGTACTGATCTGCGGCTGTGGAAGCAGCTCAATTTAACATTACAGTACAACAGCCTGCAGTCCACACAGTCAAGACTAGCATGTTCTCATGTGGCCAGAAACCACTGGAGAAGATGAATCACTGATTAATCCCGATCTGGCTACGTGGATCTTAATCTCCGTACAATGACTTGGCCCATCTGGTAATCACAGGGGAAAATCAGATGCTCCACCTAAAACCTCAAAGGCCTCAAAGGCCAGCTCTCCCCAAAAGCATCGCGTGCCGCCTCTTTGGCTCCTTTCTCTGAAGGATGGTCAAATCAGGTCTAAGTTGCTTCAGGCCCATCAAGCGGATTCTCAAGCAATGACATTCTTGGGCCAAACTGACGGAGAAAACATGAAATCCTCAACAGGTTTTGCACTGTAGCTTTCTCCCACCAAAATAATACCACTGCCTGCTTCCAATTAGTTCAGAGTTAATCTAATGCTCCAGTTTATACATGTGGAGCAGGCGTATGGTACCAGTTCCATTAAACAAAATTAACTTTTGTTTGGGAGTTGAGAGCCCTGCCGGATGTGTAACGTGAGCAGTTGAGGATGTGACCGAGAGCAAACAGAGAGGGTATTAATATAGTTGATCTTAGCAGCTCCTTTCCTCAAACTCTCCCTCCCCTCCCCTCCCTGACACTTTCCCCCCTACTCTCTCTCTCTCCCGCTCTCTCCCAAGACCTACACACCCACACAGCTAAGCAAAATGATTTCTAATTGAATCCTGTAAGTGTCCTTTACAAATAAGAAACCATTTTTTAGATCATCCATCTCACTGTCACTTTTTACCTGGCTCGCAGGAATGGCGTCTTTAACATTAAAGTAGAACCCGAAGTAGATCATGTTGAACACGCCGTGGCGCCCCAATGTGGAGGTAAGACCTTTATTTAGCCCACGCAGACCAAAGCCATCTGCGTTAATGATCATTCGAGCCTGGGAGAACGTAGAGGGTTGCTGCATAAGAAAAGAAAGACAGAACGCCACATTAGCAAAGCGAGGTGATCTTGAAGAATGAAGATCTCGCCATGAAAATGGGATTATACGTATGTTGTGTCTTACCACTTGAAAGGAATCTCGGTTGGCCTGTAGGCTCACTTTCACTACCTCAAATGGATTAACCACCAAAGCTTCGGTTAGGCCTGAGCCCAGTCCTGCCACAGAGAGAGCCTGACCCAGGGAGACAGACCGGTTTACAGACAGATAGGCCACAAAATGAGGCCAAAAGGCATACAATAGCGACGGTTTGCAAGAACTTGCAAGTGAAAACGCAGTACTGAGTCTTATCCAAACAGACTGTATATTTCAGACAACCAGTCAAAGCAAAGATCACATCATATTTCAAACTGTACAATGTGACGGTGACATTTAACTTTTTGGAACGTGTTTGTCCAGACAACTTGACTTTAACCTATAAACTGAATAAAACTGCTTCTGTCATTCATTTCCACAGAAAGAATGGGTTTGTAAACAGAGGACAGTGTTGAATGAATTGGCTCAGAGAAACTGAGATGAAAGGCTCATTTGTTCAGATTCCGACATAAAATATCTTAAAAAACTGGTCTACTACTCTCAATTCCAGCAGGGGTGATTGCTGAAATGACCTGTAGACTACACTCCAGTAACACGCTTACATGTATGTTAGTTGATAGACTTGCAATGTGTATACACATGTAGCACAAAGTATACTTGCTGTGTGTCAGACAAATTGGATGTGTATATGTGCTTACGTATGTATGCGTTCTCATGTAAATATGTGTCTATGCCTGTATGAGCATTGCTGTACTGGTGTAATGGGAAAACGTCAGTGCGGTACACGAGTCTCATTACTCTCCCTCTGTCTCTATCCCCCTGTCACACCGTGCCGGACCATCTCCTCAAACAGGCCTCAGCCATGTTTACACAGCCAGACATTCACTCTTTCATTTCTTATTTGTATTATTACTCTACACGTCCTCATCAATCAACCTGAGCCCTCTCAGCTGCGCTGAATAGCATGAGGGGGGGCCCCGCCATGCTACTCAAACACTCTCCTTAATACAGTCAGCCCAGTGCTAATGATCATACTCAAGCTCATATGCTACATACAGTATACCACATCCTTCACCTCCTTAAGGCATGACATGTCCAGAGAAGGAAGGAAGAGGCGGCCAGAGCGAGGGCCGTGATGGATGGGCCAGGTAAATATTTCCCCTACTCTGGCTGTACACACAAGTTGCGGACAGGCAACGTGTAAAGAGAGAGCAAGAGAGCAGGACAGAGACAGCTCCCATCCATCAGGCCCACAACCGCTCTGACAGAACACTGTCACCGTAATGCACCGTTGCTCGCAAGCCTGGCTGGCCTGCACTTGTCTCACTTTACACCTCATTCTCTCAGCCATGCACTTTTAGTAAAGCTGAAGACAATACATGGCTTACTGTTAGACTGTGGCAATGTTTTAGCTGATGATTGAGTGTACACTGTCTGTGACTGTGTGTGTATGTGTGTGTGCGTGTGTGCACTTGTCTTTCTACCTAGGTAAACTTCAAACTGACCTGCAATCGACCTGATTGTGTTTTCTAAGTGTATCATTAATTTATTTATTTTTTAAAAATATGATTTTGTGTTTAGTTTGGTGTCATATGAGATGACTTACCATGCCCTGAGATAAGGGAGTGAAACTCAGCAGTTTCTTGTATTGCTCGAAGGTGAAAAACTGTAGAACAGATCAGGACAAATGAGCTGTCATTGTCAGGAAGTGTATTTAGACCAACACACATACCCAATGCATGCCACTACCCTAAGCAAACTGAACTTTTACACACTGTTTCGTAAGAAGAAATGCACACAGAAAATCTAAATACCACACATGCACACTCTTACGGGCACACAAAACAATACAAACACTAATGTGGTGAAAAAATAAATGCACTCATCACTCACAAACAGAAACAAAAAAGTGCAGATTTAAATTTTTTTTTTTGTTTTGTCCAGTTCTGAAGAGCTTACGTGTGTTGGGTTTAAAAGTCTTCTTTAAATGACTGTGGGTGCCTCATGAAATATAATTAAATATTTTCTTTGAGACAGGTTCAAATCAAGCATACTTTTAATTTTTCATTTACAAAACTAATTATTCATTTTCATTGCAATACTTGAATCTAGATTTGTGAGGCAGGGAGAGATCTTTTTGTTTGTCCATTGCACTCACGCTTTATTACTATCTACCCCCTCCTGCAGACTCTCTTATTATGCAATGCAATGTGTTGAATACAACTCATTAGCTGTATTCCCTCTTTCCCCTCCGTCCGCCCCTGTTTACTTTCACACACCGGCCTCAAGCCTCTCATTAGAGTGGAGCCTCATGTCAGCCATACTACTCTCTGCAGCACGCAGCTCAACCTGCCTCCCACAGCATTAGGATACAAGATGCTGAGGGGAGGGCTGGAGAAATCCCTGGCCATGTAGGTCAATATTGAGACTTCGCCACTGCAAACACACGCGGCATGAGGACAAACAAGCCCATGTTTGATCCTATTGGCTGGTGATGGAACACTGCAAACTGCTCCAAGGAGGACAGACTCTGGTCTATGCGTATGCATGTGGTGTTGTGCCACACAGGCTTCCTTTTACCTTAACTGCTCTCTTCGGTGTCTCTGCTAGAATAGGGGGAAGGATTCCTTTGTAAAATCCATACACTCTGTAAAAGACAGAAAGACAGTTTATTAGCAGCCAAATAGAAAGAAATATGGTCCACCTTAGATGCTTTGTAGAACTTATATTCAATCAAACTTCTATTAAAGGTGCCCTACAACAGAAAATGGCATTTACCTTGGCATTGCTGATTAATGACAACTGACATAGTGTGAACCGCATACCACTGGCAAAACAAAACCCTGTAAGTTAAACAGGGCTGTTAAATGGGCCAATTCCAGTATCTCAAAACTGTTTAGCAACAATATCGACTCTTGATTACATTTTCACCCCCAAAATTAACATGCACTCAGTTCAACAGACGAAGCATTTTGAGGCTAAACGCAATGGCAACTTCTGGAGAATATGGAAGTGAGGCTAAAAAAGTTGAAAGCCAACGCTGGGCGGGTGAAGCAGCGCTCAGAGAACATCTAACAGGACATAGCATCACTGCGAGTGTCTGCACAACAGCTGGGGGTAGCTGCATGAGATGGCTGGGGCAGGGGATAGAGATGCAAATTGTAGGGAAGCTGCTTAAGCAAGCAGGTACAAGGCTAAAAGCTAACCCTTTTCGAGGCTAGGCTTTGCAATGTGGTTGTGGACTGTTGTTGTGATGGAAATCTGCCGATAAAAGCAGGGCTCATTATTATATAATAATTATCATAAACATTATATAGTTGGTTATTAAGTATTAGAATTGGGATTTAAACCAGGGTTTGTTTTACATTTAGGACTTGAAGTTAAGATTAGGGTTTGAGTAACTGGTAAAGTAAGTCTGGATAATGTACTGTAAGTATTGATCTATTCAACATTTAAATAATTTTTTACAAGATACAAAAAACTGTGGAAATGGTTTGGTTTGATTGGGATGACAGTCAACAGAGTACAGTCTTGTGCCACCTATGCCAAAGAAAAGCAATTAAAGGAGCAGCAAGATGACTTTATTTCACCATCTCAAATATAATCCCCCAGTGCAGTTTGCCAAGGCAGTGAAATACCACCAAGAGTGTAACTGGCTTATTTTTACTGTAAATATACAAACATGTATATATATATTAAATTATTGTAGAAAACTGTTAAATATGTATTGTTTAAATATATAGCATGCTGTGTTTTTGGTGTTAGAAACACTGATACTTTAACATGCTACTTTGTTAAGGTTTTTCGTAATATCGTCTCATAAATCAACATTTCTCTTAAGCATATCGAGATAAGAGTTTCTCAGTCAAATCGCACAACCCTGTGGACAAGCATTTAATATGGCAGACTAGAACAGGTGACCAGACGCCCATAGAGTAAATGGAGGATATCGTTGTTCAGGTATAAAAAAAAAAAAAAAAAAAGCTCCATGAAAAACAGGTTTTTAAAAAACATCACAGTCTTTATTTCGTATGCAAAAAAGGGACAACTGTCCTTCCATGTGTTAACCTGGGATGAGAACAGGCCTGTGCATGGTAGCAAGTTCCACTGCTGCAATTCTATGGAAATCTACCCCTATCGTTACTGACACATACAGCTGCTTAGGTTGACCGAGCCTCAACTGTTCTTGGCTGTTTGTTTCAAAGCAAATGTTTCCTGCCAAGAAACAGGTCGAACTGGTCTAAAAGCTTCTACAAAACCGAAATAGAGAATAGAAACCAGACACAAAAAGCTCATCTCTACAATCCCTGGTGCCATTTTCTGCAGCCTCATCAGTTTCATTTACAAAACACACTTAACTGAAATCACAACATCCTTAAGGAAAACAACATTGTTTTGATAGGTCCCTTAATTGTGGAAGCTGATACAAGTCTGAGGTGTTTGGATGTATTATTCAGTAGAATTACAAACACAAAAAAATCTGGAACTAATACTACTGGATGTCCAGATAACCTTCTCTGACCGTGATGCATTTACATTCAGCAGATACTTTTATTTAGAGAGGCTTACAAAAGTGTGTCGCTGAAAATGTCCTCGCTTAGAATGAAAAGGCTAGAATTCAAAGATACGCTGGATCGCTACCTAGAAACTTTGCAGAATACTTAACAGCTATAGACACCTATACACTACACTGAATGTCAACAAAATTGAAGCAAGACATGCAAGACATGCCAGACTAGCATTTAATAACTGGGATTTAGTGCCGATTGTCTCTGAAAGACATGAGTCGTTAGAAGATAACGAGGAACCCTGCTGTTAGGACAGCCAGGGAAAGTTCTTTCCACCACCTTGGTGCCAGGACAGAAAAAAGTGTAGATGGTGCTTCAAGCCGAGCCATACACGAAGTCTGAAGGGCTCTTGATATGGATCGAGTTTTAACTATTAACTACTATCGGGCACAGAGAGGCTGGTCCATTTCTGGCTCTGTTGGCCAGCGTCAGGGTTCGAAGTCTGCAGGAAGTCTGTAACTGTCATGCAAAAAACATATCTCTCTCTATTTAAATATTTATTAATTTATTTATTTTTTTTAGTTTTCACTTTTTGACAAAATTTTAATCTTTAATCTGGCCGTTTTTTTTTTTTTTTTTTTACATTAATCTGCTGATAAACAAATACATTTTTTCCCAAAATAACTTGGAAAATGACAATAAATTTTTTCCCAGACACAAAAATTATTGAAAAAAAAAACAAAAAAAACAACCAAACAAAACCCCCCCCAAAAAACTACCCCCCCCCCCCCCCCCCCACACACACACACAGTATATATTGCTCACAGACAAACATCACAGCAAACAGTAACGTGTTCCAGTCATGTAAATGCTACAGGACGTTTTCACTCTCCACAGGCAGACATGAGTAGTCTAAGAGGCAGCCATTGTTTAGACAGCACGCATATACATTTCTGCAGTTGAAACCCGACTCTGTTTTCTTAATCTTAATGTCAGGACAAGCCTGAGCACGGGAAAAAAGCTCTCTCTCCTCGTCTGCAACAACAGCTTCCTGCTTTAATTTGAAAGGGGCAAGAACTTGATCGCAAGATTTTATGATGCTGAAATATAATTAAATATATATAACTGCACTTATTTAAACTAGTGACAATAAGGATTTGATGCCGATGAGTATTTGCCAGTTTGTCTGCATATTATTACAAAGCCAAGCACGCCTTTGAGATCCTTGGAGGGCGTCCCCCTAATATAGGGAGACTTATGATGGAATTTAGGAGAAGCAAATAGCCTTTCTATTGGTAGTGCCGAGAATGATCACGTACCGTCCCACAGCTTCACCTCTACTGTCTAAATTCTTGGGGGAAAATTACAGGATGTATTATGGGATAAATAATACTTCTTAGATGCACATGTGAGTGAAAGCTCGTTAGAAAGCTCGACAAAGTTATTGAACAATGGGGCTGTTTTCGAGTACTAGCCCACACATGTATTGATATTGAATACACACTTGTGGACAGAGAGGACAGTATAGCGTGACTGCCGCGTGTGAACCCCCTTACACACATACACACACAACTTTATTGTGAAAACATGACCCAGTAGTCAACAGAGATGTTCTCGGCTGATTGAGTCAGGGTGTAAATATTATTGTTTCAGCCAACAGAGATGGACCGATTACCTCAAGCTCTGGGGCAACATACCCAGTCCATGACCGTGAAGATCTCGAAGTGTTCGGACCCACAACTACATATTCTTACTCTCAATCTCGCAGGATGATCATCGCTTTTTCATCAACATCAGCACAGCTCATATTACTATGGCAACCGAGAGGCTACTGTACTGACAGTAAAAGTGACAGCTGAGGGCTTTCGTGAGTGTGGGAGGGTATGGTTGAAACGGAAGCCCCCTCTTTGATGTATGCAAACACTGGCCACTCGTTTCCCGGGAGTGGTTTAGTCTGAGAAACCATCAGGTGGAGAGATAAAGCTCAGATTTGTAACACACACACTCAAGGTCCCATTTGACTGAACCTGGTTTGAATGCTCATTTGACTCTAAATGTAAAGCGCACACAAGGTCCCCACTAGGCCCTCATAAGCAAATCCACCCCCATTTAGGATCGGTGTGGGACCAGCTGCTTGTGTTTGTATAGGTGTGATTTGTCTTTAATTTCCATAAAACCCATTTTCTCCTATTCAGCACTGAGCCACATAACCCAGCATAACAAAAAAGAGAGGAAGGAAGTGACACATTAACCAAATTGGATAATGAGACAAAATGTTGAATTCAGGCCTGACTTATGATACTGACTTCAGACGAGTAATGCACCAACACTGAAGTGCTCGACATTAGGAGAATTACTGAGCATTTGCTTTTATTGAGTACTATAATTATCTTTAGGGTCTCAAGTGCGTACAGCTGTAATCTGCACTACACTCCCGACAATAAGGCTTTCTAATGTGGCATACAATGTGGCCTCCAAACGCTTGGGCTCCACTGGTCAAAATATCTGTTACTGTCAATATATGGGTATATATATATGGTATATATATGGATTTCCAATAAATAATAGTGGCGGTCTTTTAACTTTAAAGATGACCTGATTTCCAAAATCTTGTAACAGGTGAAACACATTTTTTTTTATATTTTAATCAAGATAACTTTTTCCCCATTTCCATCTTTTACAGTTTCAGTTAAAAGTTTGCATGCACTATGCACAGATTTATTATTCATTTTGGCTGAAGAGTATTTTTGGCTATTATTTAGATTAATTTTTTTTTAGATTTATTTTTTAACTGAATGCATTCTTCCCTCTACTCTGAAATGCTTGCTGTGCCAATGGCTGCAACATGACCCTGAAGCATGATCAATTGACCCCTGTGCTAACAGCTGGGTGGATCTCCTCCTAAAATTCTGCATCCTTTTTTTTTCATACATACCTTCGGTCATTGCTGTTCTAAAAGTTCTAAACGCTTCAGACACTGAATTGTGGGGTGAGGACATGGGAATGGTTTTCTTTTGATGACTCTTCAGAGCAGTTGTTGCTGCAAAGTAGAATAGTGCACCACCAGTGCATAGTCCCAAATCTTCCAGAAGGTATTTTAGTTTTTTTTAGTTTGATTTGACTAGTTTCTTACAATCCTACAAGTAATTCTCTCAAAGTTTTCCTGGTCTTGCAAACCTCAACTAGACTTCCATCGTTCCTGTTAACTGCAGTTTCTTAATTATATTACCAACAGAGTAAACAGCTATGTGAAACTGCTTTGCTATATTTTTTGAAGTCTTTTCCTGCTGTGTGGGCATCAATTATATTAATTTTCATAGCGTTAAGCAGCTACTTGGTAGGAGGAAGGTTTAAGTCATAGTATTTATTGAGCTATTACAAAACAGAGGTCACAACATCAAGAGTGACTTCAGACAGTGTGGTCTGAGAGACAGTGGGCCAAGAAATACATAGTGTCTACTGCCACTTCCAATTGCACTTCTGGCCAAATTACAGTTTTAAGGTTATGAGACTTAACCCTTGTTCTGTATTACAGATTGGCTGCCGATTTTTTGGCCTTCAACACACAAAAATACACTTCCCTGCTAGTGAAATTGTTTAGATGTTTGAATCCAAAAAAAGAATGTAACTGGAGATGAGTCAGACAGCACTAGTATAATTTATTAAACAAACACAAACACACTAAGGAAAACCTGTGAGCCGAAAGCAATGCTTTTTGTCTGCGAGTTCAATACATATTTCATAAATTATAATAGTTTGTCTGTCTCCTCTCAAACCACATTAATAGATTACACTGGTGTATTGGGATCTAATGTATAGCTTAATATCTTAATACATTAAGAAGAAAATGTATGTATATCATTACAGCATGCCATGACAATGGTATACAGTATGTACAGTGCGGTAAAAACAGGCATTTAAGTAACGTTAGTCAGCAAGAACACTATGAAACAAAAAAAGCTTTTAAAACAAAATCAACACATATTGGGAAGCTTTCAAGCATGCACTGCACATCCATTCTGCTTCTTTCCAGCTATTCAGATGTAAATTAGCTTTTCTACTTCAGATCATTGTCTTGCTGTATAACCTGATTATGTTCTAGCTTCAGTTCATGAACAGATGGATGGACTTTGGACTGATTCCTGGACTGAAGTGTCCTAAAAAGAAACAAGGATCGGCCACATACTTAACATTTTTTGCAAATGCCAGATGTGTTTTCTGCCCCACTGCTCCTCTGTACTCATATATACTCATATATTTTCAATTTTGCCCCTCAACCTTTTTTTGTCATGGCCAAATAGGCTTGTGCCAACTGCTCTGATAGTAAGCTTCAATATGAGTGAGTATGAGGCTTCCTTGATGTGATATCCTCTGAATCTACTTATTAATTAAACGTGGTTAATTTGTTGCTTAAGTACCTAAGTGGACAATCAATACATTTCCTTAAATAAATAAATAATTAAAAAATAACTGTCCTTTTCACTTTAAATAAACAAAACAAGCATTTTTAAAAAGGTTTTGTGTTAGACAATTCTCTAATATTGGACTTTTATTTATACGTTGACTTTCACAAATGAGCTCTTCACAAAAATGTTATAATTAGGAATAATCAGGAAAATTTGGAAGAGGCAAATACTTGTTCACAGCACTGTAAGTAATCTCAGTGAACGATTTCTATGGTCGAATTTTCACACATGCTTAAACATGAAACATTATTGCAGAATCATGTGTTTAAAGCTCCGATCTCATTCACAGATGGATAATGTGCTCTCAGTTAATTGCCATGTTGGTTCAGAGGGGCTCAGATTTCTACCACACAGAGCAACTGAAGCAAAAACAAAGCAAGAGAGGGTGACGTTAGTTCATACCGCTAGAGCACGTTTATTTTTTATAATAATTCTAGAACAACGGCTCCCACCCCCCATTTGTATAAATTATTACTAAGTAGTTCAGCCTGGGATCTGCCTGGCTACTGGGCAGTAATTCTAGCCACAGCGCAAATATACCAGGGTGATAATTGGTCTTGAGGATAGAAGAGCTGCAGTCTGCAGGGGAGGCACATGGGATGGAGCTGATGACAGCTCAACAGAGAGGGAGAGTGAGAAGTGAGTTGCTGAAGGCTTTCGCAGCAGTCGACCCCCGTATCCGCTAACGAGCTGCTTCACTGTCACCTGGGGCCACACACGCACTCACACACACCTTCGCAGAGATCAGTTTTAGATCCACTATAAAACTGTCGACTCACCGTAAACAGACACAACGGCAAGCACTTTCTCCTCCAAGCTCTGCACTCTGTCATCAGGATCGGACAGGATCCTCGACACTGTGTGTGTGTGTCTGAGTGTTTGTAAATGTGTCTTAGGAGGTTTTAAATGAACATGGAATGTCCTATCTTTTAACCATACTGTCACAAATGAGCTCACTTTGCACATAGTGAGCAAGTAACTGGCGAAACTACAAAAAACACCAATGAATTCATTCTCTGGCCCTGAATTTAAAGTGCATGCCGCATATTCCACACCAGGTGGGATTACTGCATGCCATTTTCCTCTCTTTCTAACAAACACAAACATCTCCTCTCACCAGGTGCATGTCTTCCAAATGGTTTACTTGTGTAATGCAGGAGAGAGTGAAGCATAGTGCATTGATAGAACACCAAAATACATGGTATAAGATGCATACAGTGCAGCACAGCACAGTCAAGGATAAAATCAAGAACGTACAATGTAAACACCACACATTGTTTTGGAAAAAAAGCATATTTTAGCTTGTAAGAGAACAAAGATGAACTCAAGCCTCTGTAACTCACCCCTCATTGCGAAATATGGTCCTGAAACAGTCTCCCAGGCCTTTGTAGCTGTTCGGGTCACTGGCTCCCCGTTGAATCTGGAATCTTTGAGAACATGTAGACAACTGATCACCAATGATGTTTACTGTTCAAAGGATTCCCTTTTACATAGCAGATTACTACACTGATTAATAATGCTGATTACATATTTAATACAAGTTAATTAAATAAGAGTTTTCACCCCTAATAGATTTAGAAGCCTTTTAATTAATGAATCAATAAAATAATCTCTATGGCAACTCAGTTCTCCTATCTATACTGAAATTTGTTTCTAGATCTTAATTAGGTCTCTGATCAACTGATTATCAGAAGCAGATCAATTTCAGAATCAAGTTACATAACATTTGGAAAACAAATTAAATAAATGAGTGCATACTAAATACACTACTAGGTTTGTGCCCAAACATAAGCATCAATTAACAAATGTAGCAACTTATTAACATAGTTTATTATTTAATATTTTATTATTTAACAGACTTTGCTGCAACCATGGAGCTTGTCAATCACATTTTGTTGGTTAATCTGCTTGGAAGAACTAAACAGACAATGGCTGATCCATGTCTATTTCTCAAAACTCGGTCAAGAGGCAAATCTTTCTTTTCCTGTCTTCGTTTATCCTCTAGTCTCAAAGACGCTCTAGTGGGTGTTCAGGTCCCTCTAGCACAGCAGAGAAGTCAAACATTTACTTAACCCATCCTTTCCAATTAGCCCTGTCTCCCCCCTGTGCCAGGCCTTCAGGCTGAAAACTCTGCCGCTAGTAACCTACTAGTAACAGCTCTGCAGTTACGTGTAAATTTTTAATATGATAGAACTTTTTGTAGCTACAAACATGCTAGTAACTCCCCAATAAAGGGCATCCAGCTCTGTGTAAATGTTAAACATGGAGGTAAACCTGAAGGGTGTGCCGCCACATGATTTTACTGCCTCACCCCTCATCTACACTACATATAAGGATACATGGAGAACTTCTCATTGTATCACACTGCACACATTCTGAAACACTGTAATACATGTGAGTATACTGCTACTGTCCAATGAAAACTTGTATCTCCATTTTTGTCTGTTTTTAGTGTTCTCCATTGTTTGAACCCTGAAGCTGCTCTGTACACTGTGTAACTAATTATGGATGAACAGACCATTAGAAATGCTCTAAATTACTTGGAATAAACTTATTTTACACTGACCTGCATTGAAAGTTAAGAACATTCTTATGTCCTCCTGTAAAGTCACTATTATTGAGATGTTTTTTTTTACATGTTGGACAGCGACAATATGCTCATAGCTCATGTTCAGTGTGAATATCGTTGGGTCATGATGCAACACTGTCAAATGCTTTAGAACTTATGACCAAATTATGGTCAGGATTTGAGAGGACCACAGAAAAAAAGAGGAGAAAAAGAAGCTTAGAGAAAAGATAAAGTGGGGGTCGACAAGATGAGAGGAGCAAAGATTCCCCTCATATGGCTTTGACTGCCAAGTCAAGAGGTCAGCAGTTAGTCGTCCAGGCGGGTGCCTGATGGGGCCATAAAGAGCCTTGGTTCCAACGGAGGAGGGGGTTTACAGAGGTGAGCAGCCTTTCATATAGCCAACAGATTAACATCTTAGAGGGGTGTCCCCTAGCATCCAATTTTGTAGATTCCCAAATAGCTTGTAACTTGTGCCTGAAAACCAGTTAAAATAGCATCATAAATGAACGTCCAACACCATATTAAAGAGAGAGAAGAAAAGAGGGACGCTAAAAGGGCAGGCCGTTTGGGCCGATTGGGGGCAATGCTGGGACAGGATCAGACTTAGGGGTGGGGGCAGAGACCCGGAAGATTTAAGACCAGTGGAGCTTGTAAACAAATTTAAATCGGCCTTAATTAAAGGCACATGAGTGCAAGGTCAAGGATTGCAGGAGTCCCATTCCCCCATTGCCCAGTTCCCGTGTTTGGTTTGCAGGGTTAGTCCGACCCGCAGTAGCCCAGAGAGAGAGAGAGAGAGAGAGAGAGAGAGAGAGAGAGAGAGAGAGAGGGAGAGAGAGAGGGAGAGAGAGAGAGAGAGAGAGAGAGAGAGAGAGAGAGAGAGAGAGAGAGAGAGAGAGGTGTCTGGGCAACAGTCCACTCTCAGCCCCACGACTCCACACGTGACCCTGAGGTCACCTCATTTCCTTGTGTCCCTTGCCTACCCTGCCATAAAAGCCTTGGCCCAAACAGCTCGGCCCAGGGTGCGAGAGATAATGGGGAGGACGTGAGGGACTTGTGGCAGCGGAGGATGCCTCGGGCCTCTCAGAATGTGTCACCATGCTGCCCCATCACACTGGGACAAGCTAAGAAAACAATATCTCGGGCCATGCTGGAGATCTTACAAATAGGCAGGTTTATTATTCAGTCCAGGACAGATTTGCATATGGATTCTCTATGTCGCAGATCAGGACGGCAGTCAGAACTCTAAAAATAGGAGGTAAGACCTGCCTGTAGTTCTAGCTGATAAACTTGGCCTTGGAGTCTGTCCTGTTGTAAAGTCAGCAGACAGAGGAACCAGGCTGTGCCCTGGGGCTTCATTAAAAAGACACAACTCCCGGGATCTCTCTCATTCCAACTTCAGAAAGAGAAGATATACTCAGAGTTGATGAGGTCTCCAAGTTCATAGACAATCCCTCTAACCCCTGTACCTGGCTTTTACTAGCCCATAGTGCTATGGACAACCAGGTGAGGGTGAAGGTGAGGGCAGGGTGCTGCTTCTGTAAGTGAGCGCTAGGGGGGATATAACCCCGAAGTCTCTACCTGACCCCAAAGTCTCTGTAAAAGTCCAAGATTCTAGACATCCACAAAAAGGCTAAATAATGGTGAGGGGCTGGGCGAACCCACTCTTTGTATTTTACTGACAGGCACACAATGTTTCAGGGCCAGGCCAAGCACTAAGGCCTTGTCCCCTCTGAGACCCTGCTGGTAATGGGCCCACTTTGAGTCCAACAGGGGGGGCTGTGCCACACTAAAGGACAAGCCGATGGGCTAAAGCTCAATAATGATGGTGTTAAAAACAGCCCTTTGGGAAGGGTGGAAGGTTACTGGGTTGATCAAAAGGCTTGAGTTTGATGGTGCTGCTTTTAAAGGGGCAGGCCAAACTTTTAAAAAGGTCTCTTAAATTTGCCTTGTTAAAAACTGGGGTATTCCCCCAGAGAAGTTTTAGACCAACTCATTTAGGCACAATTTAGGGTAAAATACTATCCAACAATAAAGTGAAAGTGAAAGAGTAAACATTTAGCTGCGAATAATAATGCCAATGCTGATATATAGCTGTGTATGGCATTTTTTTCCACCAACAGTGACAAACAATAATACAACAAATTACATAACTCATTTTAAAATAGTGCACAGACAAAACAAACAAAAACAACCCAGATCATCATGAACAAATACCAGAAAGTAGCAAAACATTATCTAGGCAGAATGTTAGATAGTGTCTGGCATATACACCACCATTAGCTCAAATAAAAACCAAAACAAAACAAAAAAAACAGCTCAACCACTAATAATAAACTAATTCCACACAAATGATTGGATCATTTATTCTATATATATATCATTTTAGACAAAACTTCAAATTGGACACCTAACAGGTTTTCCATTAACTACCTAAAGTTTTAACCCACAGTACCTTCATGTGAAACAGAAATAAAAAAACAGACTAAGAAAAGAGGACTAAGAAAAATTCAGGCATGAGATCATTGCTTCTCTTCACATACGATGTGTAGTACATAAGGAAATCCAGAAGGCAGCATTAAAAGGAAATCTATTTTTTACAACCAAACAGTTAATTTTAATGAGCGGGATCATAAAGATGGCAGAAGTCCATAGCAATGGTACGTGAGGTTAAAAGCTCTTTCTAACCTAAATGATCCAACATGGCAGATGTGGGCATTCAATCAAATTTGTAACAGGGAGTACCTCTCAAGATAAGGCCTTTAAGATTCTACTCATCTACTTATGTATTCAGTAGCCTGTATAATATCCAATCCAGAATCCTTGGTCTCCTTTCTCATTATTGTATTACAGATAAAATCTTACAATACATTTCAACAGAGAATGCAATATGCTGGCCTTACAAAATTCTACAGACATTTTCTTCTTCTTTTAAGCAATCTGGGACTGCCTTCTCTGTGGCCGGAGGAGGTCAATAAAGCAGAGTCGGTGGAGGGAAGGAGATAAAGAAGAAGATGGGAGATGGGGCAGAGGGGAAGTGATAAAGTTGTGGCGCTTGTGACATGGCAGGTTCCTGGGGCTCGGTCTGGGTTAGAGCAGCTTGGGTTTCAGCAGCACCACAGGCTCACTGGACCCACTGTGACTACGGTAATGAAGGCAGCATAGAAGGAGTGTAAGTGGTAAGAAGTATGAGGATGCCCTTTTGGACAAAGTTTGATCTTTCACATAAATTACTGCCTTCCTTTAAGGTCATTCTTCTTTGGCTAAGGGATTTTCAAAATGAAGATGATACTGTGTCGCTCTTAGCTACCTTAGCTATTGCATGCTATAACCCTTATGATATTAAAAATGTGGAAATTATTATAGTCCATAATTACACTCGTGGTTGAACGTTTACAAACAAAGTGGTGCAGAATGAGTGTACAAGTATCTCCAACAGGAAAAAACATATATACACACAGCACATCTAATATTTGATCAAATGTCTCTTATTAAGTGGCACCATGACCATGTGCTTTCGGTAGTCAACACGCGTCTAGCAGAATTTTGGTATATATAATATTTGACCACTCTACATTCTTAAGGTCAGGGCTTTGGGAAGGCCATACCAAACGCCATACTTAATGTCAGGCTGATTTATTCCATTCACAACCACCTCTAATATGTGTTTGCGGTCATTTTCCTTTTAGAACACACAGCTGACTGTTTGAATTGACCTTATCCATCACAATTTGTTGGTTTATCTGGAAGAACTATACAGACAATGGCTGATCCATGCCCATGCCCAAATCTCCATTATTCCATCCTGTGTGTGCAATGGCCACTGACAGCAAAAAACCAGCCCCAGAGAATGATGCTACCACCACCATGCTTAACAGTCGGTTTAGGACTTTTGGTGAATCTTTCCACCAGAAGGCTTTTGCTTGGTCCATGTGGTCAGTTGCAAACTGACCTTTAGAGCTTGAAGGTATTGATTTTGAAGCAGGGGTTACTTTCATGGATGAAGGTCTCTCAGTCCATGGTGATGTAAAACTTGCTTGACTGTAAACAGTGACACAGGTACTCCAGAAGCTTCTAGTTATTGCCAAGTCTGTGCCTTGGTGGTTCTTCAGTTGTTCCTGACCATCAGCACCAACGTCCTCACAGCTAAGGGCAACGGTCAGTGGCTACACCTCCTAATAACATGTATAATTGTTTGAATCTTGGAATCTGCAAGTTGCTCAGAAACTGCTCCAAGAGACATTCCTGACATTCCGTCTTTCTCTGATTTGCTCTGAGCTCCTTGGAGTGCCATTAAAACACTTTTTTATGTGGCCAAAGAGAAACTATTTTAAATAACATTTGGAGTGATTAGGTCTTCAGATTTAATAATTACAATAATAGTATGTGGATGTGCATTTTTAATTTACACAGACATTACACTATATATCCCAAAACACATTCGAACTGGGGATATCCCTTGCTCAGTTCAGAATAGTCAAGGCTGCTTTGAAGTAAGGAAATGGTTGGGGATAGCAGTGACTCCTTAGAGTCAGCAGGTAACCGGCAGCCATTACATAGACACTAGGGGCAGAGCGCAACACAGCCATCAGGGCTCCCAGACCAGCCTCCTTCAGTCTGAAACCTGAAACACAGCTCTGAGTTTATGCTCTTCACCCCTACCTAGCAGGGACACCACACATGAGGCAGCATTTGGAGTGGGCCACAGATGCTACGAGGCGTCCGACAGGCGCTGGAGACAAACGAGTTTTCATCAGGCACTTTACTACTTCTCTAAAACGGGTCATTTCAGCACACTGGGACACTTGCTTCATTTCAATGTTTTGTAATATGATGTGGAGCACCTCCTTCTAGAAAAACTATTTAATACCAGGTCCTAATGTGCAATGGCAGGCCCATCAGCAGGAGGTCACACAGCTAGCAAAAGAGCCACTGGGACATTAGCTCATGTCTAGCAGGCCAAGAACAGTCTACAGTTTGGTTAACCTCACGTATACTAGCACTACTATTCTTTTTAGCACCATCCTATTGATTGTAACATGGACATGTTGAGTGATCACAGAAACAATCATCAAACGCCCATCTCCAGTTAAAGGTTTTTTTTGAAAGATTTTAGCAAACTAAAAACAAAAATTCCATCAGGACCATAGAGGCATGACCGGGAAGGATTAAAAGGTCAGGGCAGCACAGCTGAGTGGCCTGCTGCTTTACAGGACCAGATCAGCTTCCAGGCCTAAGAGCTTTGAGCCCTGCTGTTTAATAGCTGGTTGAGGGATTCCATTGGGAGTCCGCTGGTCAGGTAGCAGTCAGAGGGTTGATGCCTGGAGGCTCCTCTCTCACTGCCATCCGCTCCTCAGACATCATCCGTCACTGCCCTTATCAAACAGGATGCTCCTTCCCTACATGCAAAAGTCACTTTCAAACATGCTGTGATCAAACGAAAGCAGTGTCATCATAGTGGTTGCCACAAGGGGTAACCTCAGCTTTTTTCCAACCACCTGCTGGTGGAGACAGCACAGGCATGTTTGTGAACCAAGCCGTGGTAGATTCAAAGTGAAGGCCCTTCAACACACCCAGACAGGACAGGCTCAGCAGTGTTTTACCTAAATACTCAAGTACTTACAATATGAACATGTATATTGACGTTTCATTATGGTGTGTTTGCCATGTGGTAAAGGCAGAATATACAGTTTTTTGGGGTCTACCAATAAGTGTTTTGTTGGGCCAATATTTACTGGCCATTAATTTGACATGTAAAGTGTGGATATTTGACAATGGATTTTTATTTGCTTCATATTAGAATTTCCATGCCACCTTAAATGGTGGAACAATATAGTGTCTCGTTTGTTTTGCTGCAGAGGATTTTGTGCTGACTTTACTGATTTACTGATGGGACTGTGTGTGCAAGAGAGGTTATGTTCAATTTAGTTGAGCTGTTTTACCAGCAACGGTTCTGCAGTCAGCCTCAGCACACCCATCTCTTCACTGTGTTTATTTTTACACAAGACACTAACAAAACATCACTTGTTGCGGATGAGACAATAAGCTTCAGAGGCTAACTGCTGATTTGACTGGCTACATGGATATGGTTATTTTGACCATTCCAGTAAGGCAGATGCATCTCAGTTTGTTCAGCCTATACGTTACTTGTACCATGGTCTAGTAAAAGTAGCAGTATATAGACTTATAGCTATGTATTTAGAAAATCTACTGTTATTCTTTAGTTCTGTTTAATTGGATGTGGTGAAGCAAAAAATAAATAAATAAATAAATGACAGTTGACAGTTTGTAAAAACATAGTAGCAGTAGTAGCAGTTCACTTTAAAGCCCTAACCAGGTACTTATAAGAGTCACTCCTACATCTAGTATCACTGGATAAAGTTTATTTCTACCATTTAAAGATTTTTTTATACAAATAATCCAATCAGGGATTTAGCTTTAGAGACTCTCCCACAACTTACAAATGTTAGCTGGTTTCAGCATGCTGGAGGGCTCAGATCAGTATCCACAGCAGAGATATGAAATGACAAATTCATTAATAAGTTGATTATTTCACTATTATGATTCAACCAAATGGTAGAATTCTGTATGTTTTGTAAGTTTATTTTTGCAAAATGTGACTTTTTGTTTTTACATAATATTTGTATCTGAATAATTAATACATAAATAAATAATCTTAATAATTCATTCCATAACTGGTATTTGTGAAACATATCTGCTGAATTAGGTGATATAAAACACTTGTAGATGCACCGTGTCACTAATGTACAGTTACAAATAATACAAAGTTGTCCAGATGGTCACTTCTACACTTCTACTAGTCCTTAAAGGGTTAAATTCGGTATTGGCACAGCAGGCTATGCTGAACAAGATGGCCACATGTAGGTTCCTGAGGTTTCAGAAGATTACACAACAAGCCACCATACTTTTAAATCACCAACACAGAGAGGGAACAAAGACTCACACTGGCACACAGCTAACCAGTGAGAAGTGTTTAAACTGTGACAGGAGTGAAAAAGTGGCAAGGGGGAGGCTTGAATTCACAGCAATGTCTGGGCCTGTGGGAGGAGCCAAGGGTGTATTTGGGGTGGAGTGAGACTGTGTAACCGGATCTCCACATAAAGAGCAATCTGGGCTCTTTCCTGGTCTCTAATGAGAGCTGCAGCGAGGCCGGCAGGCTGATCAGAGTCAGATGGGGTGCCCCGAGCGCACCGCCCCCTGCCGAAAGTGCCGCCCGACACCCTTTGTTACCTCCAAGTGAGCTGAGACCAGCCCATGAACCATGTAACTAGGTGGTTTCCAGGTTAATGAAAAGCTGTAACTCCAGTCCCACCATCTCCCTGGAAGGCTAACTACTCACAAACACCCCTCAAGCCAACCCACTCCTTCTGACAAATAAGCACAGAAAATATATTCCAACATTCCTACCCAAAAATACGGTACCCTTGAACACGCTTCATATGCCATAGCGGGATGGCAGTATACATAGGGTTAAATTTAGAGTAGAGTAAAAAATGATTTACATTCTGAAAACAGAGAGAGAGAGGGTGAGAATATTACACATGGACAGATCCTTCAAGCCTTCGTTCCCCGGTATGACTCTAGTGCCCTCCTTTGCTCGGGGTAAATATGTATTGTAAAGTATACGTTTTGTCAGGTTCCTCTGGAGAAAACGCTTTGATTTTGCAAAGGCGGCTTGATGAATAGAGAAAAGAAATGGTTCACTGCAGTTGGCGTCCAATTTGGAGCAGCGGACATTAAAGCAGCAGCCAGGTACTAATAAGAGCCATTCCTGCAACTAGCGTCAGAAAGGAGGTGTGTTGGGTACGACTCCTTCAACGGCTCCAAGACCTACACTAATAGATTTCAGCTCTGCTCACCCTGCCAATTAGCCTGCAAGCATTCTTTAGGAGAGAAGGGAGGAAGTGGGGAGAAAAGGGGATGAGTAACACAACCACTGCAAATGTAAGTTGTTACCCACATACTGAACATAACTGCAGACAAGGTCTTCTATACAAAACAGGAGGTTTCATAAGCCAAAATCACAAATAGTAAGATAATAAAAGTCTGAAAGATACAGTGAATTACTGTAGTAAATTTGTATCTGCTATCTTGGCTACATTCACACAGCAGGTAAAGTGGCCCAAATCCTAAACTGATTCTCATGCGCAGATGTGCAATGCTTCACATAAGATATTGGTTTCATCATCCCCAGCATCACAGCCGCTCTCACGGAGTAACATTGACTGACAGCTGGGTTTATCACAGAAAATGTGGTCAAGCTTGCTGACTAGGTACACGTTATTCAGCCCTGGCACTTCTTTGGTTTGTGTTCTTTATTTTCATTTTACAATGCAGACGCATCCTCCTACGTCCACATTCAGACATTTCTATAGGAATTTCTCCAAACATGGATCAGCTGTTGCTATATGTGGCTTCTAATTTAGTTTGAACAGTGAGATCACCCCAACAATTTATGAGGTCTGTTACCGTCCCATCTCACCACAAAAAAAATTATAAAATAAATGAATAAATAAATCAGTCACTGCTGCCTGTGCTCCATTTTGCCTTCTTCTTAGCAAATGTCGAGAGTTGGATTGATGTAAAAGTCGTACAATTCTGATCTAGCTGTTGATTCAGATTCAGTATGTTTTTGTCATTCACACTGACACACAGATAACACATCTGTGTCACATATAACAAAAACATTGTTTTTTTGACCGCTTCGACCTGCTGTGTGAATGTAGTCTTAATGTTAACAGAGTAGTTAGGAGTTAGGAGGTTCTGATACATCAGTGACAATATAAAATATATGTTTTAGACAGAGCAACACACAGAGACACACAAGTTAGTACACATCTCTCTCTCACTCTCTCTCTCTCTCTCTCTCTCTCTCTCTCTCTCACACACACACACACACACACACACACACACACACACACACACAAACACACACAAACACACACAAACACACACAAACACACACAAACACACACACACACACACCTCAAATAAATAAAGCTGTCATGACGTAGCAGATTTTACCACTTTTTAAAGAAGAGCATTACAAAGAAAATAGAGTGTGCACTTCTAACCCTGACCCTGCTTGAAAAGAGAGTGGCCTAACTGTGGCCTTACCTGTAATAAACCCCAAACCTTCAGCACAAGACCTTAAATCACCCTACAGAACTCTGGAGTATCACATTTCTGCTTTAAACACGTTTGCATTCTCATGCTTCATCCAGGTCCACCATCATTCCTTTGTGGCTTCTCATTCAAAGAGGCACACACACACACACACACACACACACACACACACACACACACACGTGTTTATATGCATGTGCGTGTGTGCGTAGGTGGGCTTTTACGCATGTTAGCAGCAGAGCCAGGGTCTTGGCAGGGCACGCAGAGGCTGTAAAGGTTTAGGAGTGGCCCACGACCTGTTTACTACCCAGTGAGCAGCGCTGGTGTGAGGGCCCTGATCATCTTCCACCCCTCAGTCCTCCTAATCTCACTTATATTTTCTCCCTCACAAAACACAGAGAGCGGGAAAGCAGGCCAACAGAGAGATCCAACATTCGCCATGCACCGTTCAAGAGCCACTGATTCATTTTTCATGTTTCTTTCGGTTTTACAACCACAGGCCTTGAACGAGAAATAGAATTAAATAGAATAATGAGGTAAAAATGTGAGCGATTTGCAAACATTAAAGAGTACTGCTTAAACATTTTGGGGGCGAATGGTTAAATGATGCATTTCATTTTCCACAAAATGATTTAGGCTCTTGGCACGAGTGCCCACACTGGAGAATGCAGCCCTGTCCAGCCCAGTATTGGCAGACAGAGGGAAAAAAAAGGAACTGCAGGAAAAGCATACCCAAATAGAGGCTTGAGTAGTTTCTGTAGGTCTAGAGAAGACTGATGAGTAACCGTTATTGAAAAGGCCAAACTTTTCTTGTTACCTGGTCTTCACTACATCCAGTGGGTGCATCAGACAAATCTCCACCAGACCTACAGAGAAATGAAACAACATTATGTTATTAAGCAATAAGTAATACTTAATACACAACAGCCTTAAATAACAACAGCACAAACTGACTGTTACACAGCAAATCACATGGAACTAAATGAAAATAAATAAATACATAAACAAAAATCTTCGAACAACTTCAGCAGTGTCTTACAAAAAAAGAAAAATACAATCAATAAATATTCAATTGCACATAAATAGGTTTACACATCAGAATTCAGACATTTGTAAATACAAATATGGAGTCACAGATGTCTGCAAGCCACATGTTCATGGGGCGGATTTGTGTGCGTCCATCTACCACAAGCAAGTGGAGGGATTTTCCCCTCAAAAATTCCTCCGCACCAGTTCCCCAACCTCACATCCGACGGGAGCAGCTTGGCCAGGCGACCGCCTTCATCACTTGGATCCTGTTTTTGCCTCCTTGCCACTCCACTGCAACTGACAAGCATGTGGTGAGGCCCTTGGCATAAAATGGCCTCAATAGAGAGCTGTGGCGAATGGCATGGAATGAAGCACTTGCCTAGTCTGCAAGTCATTACCATCATGCATTTTCTTGATGGCTCAAAATTACAGCATACAGTCTCTGGACAGTGAGACTACTTCAGCTTTTCTGGGTCTTTTCTGGGAATTAGGGAATAAAAATCAGTATCAGCACAAAATATCAGTATCATTGACATCTGCACTTTTTATTTTTTACTTTTTTAATTTATCCCCTATCCTATTTATTGTTTAGTGTAATTTTCCTTTAGTTTAATACTGTAAATAATCTGTGTTCTGTGTTTTTGTTACTTGTCATACGTGTTGCTCTCACCAAGACAAATTCCTTGTATGTGTAACATACTTGGTGAAATAAAGAGATTCTGATTCTGATTCTGCAGATGACATATGAGGGTGATTATGGATGTGGACAAAAGGCAAAGGACTTGGCACAGCATGGAAGCAGTGAGTGACAATAGAACACTTCCAATGACTGCGAGCAACCTACTGAACAGCTAAAGAGCATTATTGAGGATTTACGGACTGATGTGTCACAAGCCACCATAAGACTACAAGACTACAAGTCACCACTGCTATGAGAAACATCAAAAAGCCTGTAGTAGCCTGTAGAGTTCTGAGACAATTATGTGAGGGACCGGCCTTCTGGCAAAGGGATCTGCTGATTAGCATCCTTGACATTGCTAGTTTGTGTGAATTTCAACATTACTTGGCACGGCCTCCTTGGCGTGATTTAAGACAAGTGAGATTTATGCATGCAGATTGCACGATGCTAGAAGACAAATGATGGCTTCAGTAAGCTAGTCAGCGTTAGGTAGCGACAGTAGGTGCCTTGTAGTTGTAGTGCAAGACTAAAAAAATTAAACTGCTGCATAATCCTGCAGCATCATGAGGTGCTGTGCACTTCCTGGTCCTGATTTAGCAACACAGCAAACCGAAAAAGAAACTTTAACCGGTCTAATGGGTCCACGCCGGCTCATCTGAGAAATGTGAAACAACTGCAACGGTATGAATTTTGTGTCCAGTGAACGTCTCTTTTACTTGCAACCATTGCAAATCCAAAACAACACTTTCACGTTAGCCTAACCTACTATGTATAATCACATTGTCCAGTAAAATGAGAGGACCATGTTTACAGAGCTGGCTCTGGGATACTCTTGGATTCAAGCAGGCATCCTACACCTTAACCTCACTGTCTGGTTCATTCCGAATCTAACTGAGCTTGAAGAGAGAGCCAAAACAACAAAATGATGCTTCTTTCCAGCTATGATTGCGCTGCGGTGCATTTCTGAACCTAGCTCTGTGGGGATCCGCAAGCACAAGAGGTACTCAGCTATTCCACGCCAGCATTTTCAGTGCACCAGGTTTATAGCTGTGACAGGACACAAGCTGGTCATTTTAACATGTTGATTTCACACTGTGAAAGGCAACCCTTGGCATGGTGTTCAAAGTAGCTACCACACAGATCAGGTTCCACTGGGTGCAAACTGAACAATGGTTGAAACTCTATCTCAGTCGGCTATGTGCTATGTAAATAGGTAATAGCTTCTGAATGCCTGTTTTGCACCAAACACTGCATGACAGTGAGGAATTGGCAGCTTTTTTTTTTTAATGTTTGTTTGAGTGATGCTCACAGCTAGGCTATCTGGCAGCACCACAGACAAAGGTTTGACTGTTCAAACATAGGATGAAGATAAGCGAGATCTTAAGAATAAGGAGGTCAGGACTCTCAATGAGATTGTGGAACAGAGGTGCTCTCTCTCAGTCAAACCCCTAAACTTAGATTTCTCACTGCCACTCTGCTGTTGACTTTAATGGCTTCCCTCACAGATTCCTCTGTGTGTACACAGCTGTTCAGCAATAGGGCCCTCATTCTAATTTGCGCCATTAAATATATTGTCCATAAACAAGACACTGTCTCCTTCAGGGTTTTCCAGGAAAGTAATTATCAGAAGAAATACCAGGAATTGCAGCTCAATGTTTTGTCTTAATCTGGGCACCACTAGCTAGTATCGCCACACGGTCATGAGCCAAACTTACAAAAGTCTCCTGTCAATGAACATCAAAAGATCTGAACAGGTTTGGCATGACCCTGAGCATTACAAGTGCATACAAGCAGTAAGAAAGTGTTAGGTGCAGTTGCTAGTTTTGGACCTTTCAGATATGCACTGACTGACAACCGGAGTAGAAAAAAGCCATAAGCATAATGTAGCCCCATCAGATGAGAAACACTGTCAACTGGTCAAAAAATGACACCAAAATACAGAATATTTGGATCGCTGTAGCACACAACAGATCACTGAGAAGTCAATACCGGCTCTAACGCAAGGGTCTCAAGAGTTTTTTGTCAGTTATCACCACAGCCAGTCCAACGAACACACACTATTAAAATGTGGCCTACTTTAATATAACCCAATTCAAGCAGTGAGTAGCTCACTGAGTAAGCACATGGGCATGTAAGTGTGCCACAGGAGCCTCTCTCTCTCCGTGAAAACCCTTCAGTTGCTCAGTCCTGCATGAGAGAGCCTAACAGAAGCGGCAGATCAAAAGGTACAAACCAGCAAGAGGCCACGAGTGCCTGTCACTCATTTGACTCTAATGAACTCCATCTTAAGGGAAAAGCTCCCAACTTAAGCACTGAGACAAGAGTTATCGTCTCCCACAGAAAAGGGGAAATGCACAAACAAGGTGAAAAGAGGCAGGAATAAACCACAGCCATTCTTTACTGTGTTCCATATGGATGGATTTAAGTGGCCAAGAAAAGAGAGGAAGAGATGGATAAAAGGCAAGAGGCATTGGGACATTTCTCACACAGGACTAATACATAAACAAACACAATGCTAGGAGTTAGAACAATCTGTGTGCTACAAGTAAGCAAAGGTTGGACTTCAATCTTCAAATCACACGGTGCCAACATGGATATGGATCTAGAGAGGTATGGTTGATGGTGTAAAGGTACAGGCGTAAGACTACACTGTGTTGAGTGCATTCTTTTCCAGCCTTAATGGATTTAGTAAAATAATAAAGACTACTTTAATGATCAGTGGGTAAAAGCCACTAAGCAACACATGCATTAAAATCATCTTTTTATGAAATGTTACATTTACGACACTTGGCTGGCGCTCGTAACCAGAGCGATTTAGATTGAATAATGTTACGCCACCTAGTTCTTCTAGTTGTGCTATGACTAAAAATTATGGACTGGGGTAGACTGATGTACTATAGGTTCAAATGTTTGTGGACACCCCTTCTAATGAATGCATTCAACTTCTTTAAGTTGCACCATTGCTGACAGAGATGTGGAAAAGCGCACACACACACACACACACACACACACACACACACACACACACACACACACACACACACACACAGACAGACAGACAGAGACATAGCTTGGACCCTCTGGGGGAGATGAACCTAAACATGAACCTATTGGCACCATGCCTAATGAGGGGTAAAAAGCCCATCAGCACTGAGCTGTGGAGCAGTGGAACTGTGGGGATGAAGTGGGGTGGTGATCGTCCAGAATCCTGATCTTACTGACGCTCTTGGATGCAATCAAAACACCAAAATCTACTTAAAAAAAAAAAAGCCTTTCCTGGAGAGTATAGACAGTTACTCCAACATAAGCAGGACTAACTCCTTTTAAATACCTTGAGCAGGTGTCCCAATACTTTTGTCCATATAGACTATTGATTATTGGCAGACAAGGAGACCAGCAACTGAAAAAGGCTATACATTTGAGGTTTACATTGGGGGCATTTATTGGTACACAGTTCCTACACAGAACAAACATTACATAATGTTTAATAAAATAAAAACATTTTAACATGTTAAAGATGGCATATTTATTTGAGAATAATGATAACATTTAAGCCATGTTTTAATGCATTTAAAATATGATAAATGCAAAAGATGCAATAAAATAACAGAAAAATACCTAAATTCAAGCAGATAAACACTTTTAGGATTGAATGAGAGGCTTTACATCAACATATGACGTGTTATAAGCACCTTTAACTGATATTTCTTTCATTATTATTGTGTCTGTTATCAGTTTATTAAGACTACAGTCTGTTGTCTGTGTTTAATGTTATTAAAACAAAAGCACAGGCTATTGACAGTCTAAACACGCACACAAATTCTAACTTGAGCTGGAAAAATGCCACCAAAAACTTAAGCAAACTTTCTCTCACTCGAACAGCCAGCTTACGCTCCTCAAACAATTGTGCTGTTTTGAATTAAGCTGAATTTGGCTTTTTATTCATCAGCTTCTTATTAGAATTTTCCATTCCACCCTGAAGGTTTTTCCACATTTGTTTGGCTACAATGAACTTGACTGTGAACGGCGAGACTCAAAAATCTACTGATGGAGCAGAGCGTTTGAGAGAGTGAGTGAAGAGAAGCTACAGTCTGAGTTGTTTGCCAAACAACTACGCCATCTATCCCTTCATCTTTCCACTCCAGTGGTTAACGGTGTGTTTCTCAAATGCAGATGCAACAAAAGAGCGTCTGACTGGTTTCACTTGACACGTGGTCCAGGTTTTGACCAATCCTGAGACACTGATTTTTTTGTTTACTGCTTTTATTGTTCGCATTCAACATGTCATACTTATTCTGACCAATCCAGCAAAGCTGTGGGCAGGGCACTAAGCCAGACGAGTAACCGCCAGTTGATGTTGTGTGTAGCTCACGTACACGCTTTTCTTCTGCTACGAAACATGGATACAGTAAAATAACAAACATTGGCTCTTGTTATGGACCTGGCCAATAATCGATCAGCCCTACTACTGTTGTATGCAAGCTTTATTGGCAAAAACTTTAGGTAGCCTAAGAAGAACACGCCATGCAGTTTTTTCTCTAAATGGTTAGGCGATAGGCCCAGCTTGTAAGATAGATCAGGTAGCTTAGTAAATTAGAATTTTAACTGGCTACTTTGGTATAAACTGACGTAAACATAACTACGTCAGCTTAAATACGATTTTAGCAACATTATGTAAACCTTGTTGGACCCCATCACAGTTGCTACTAAGGCTGTAATAGTATTTGTACTGAGCCATCATGGTATGGACGTCACAGCTCTGTAGGCTTAAAACACTACAGGCTGTACAACAGCTACTGTACTCAGGAGGACCATATGTAACTTGTGTTACTGTATGTTCAAAATAAAACCCAGGTTAGCGGTGTGCCTTTGGGAGGGGGGCATTTGTGTACACATACACCTCAGTTGCTGTGCAAATCTGCACTTTGTCAACAGGTCAATTACACTAGGCCTTACACTGGCTACTACAACAGCCTTGAGGAACCAAACAAGTCTGACGATTTTTCCTGTTCTTAGACTCATCGACAAAGCCCAGTGTTGCATCAAGAGATTTCTTGGGCTGTTAACACATACTACTGTTTAATCACAGTGCTGAGCAGCAGTGCCTACACACTTCACATAACACTTAACTAGAGTGCTATACCTACATTCAGGGATACGGAGTAACACGGTCCCGTCGGAGTAAGAGATTCAGGAAAAGACATGAATTTGGGTCCACTCCCCCTCCTAACGGAACTGCAGCTAGTGCCCTGCCATCTGGTTGCTGTTTGAACCACGCTTAGTCCTGTACCACTGAATGAAATATTATTGAGTTGTATTATTTGCCATTACCTTTTGTGTCTGAACCTCAATGGCACTGACAGCTCCTGTCATCTGTGGCTGCTGCACCAAGAGACGCACATAAAAACGCATGCATGCACATACACAGACTGTTCATGTATACACAAATGTGCACATATACACACAAACACTAATCAGTATTACTGACTGGCGAAAAGAGGCTGGCCTACATCCACCTCTTGTATACAGCCACTGAGCTCAAAATCAGTCAAACTTGTACCGTATGGAACTCAAGTTATGCTACAAAAGAAGATATCAGTGTTTTATGCCGTTCTCTGCAGTGTTACACATGTGCTGTGAACATAGGACAAGGAAAGGGAGGAGTTTTGGAGCCAAGAGAATGGGAAATTATTGGACATGGACAAGTAAATATCATCATACAGGAGCTTGCACCTACAGTATGTTGCCGACAACGTTTATGGTTAGAATTGGGATCGTGGAAAATCATCCACCATCAAATCGAGGCGATTACAGCCTCAAACCTCGTCCTCAGTTTGCTTTCCTAGTTTTCGGATAAGTTCTCTGGGAGGAGATCATACATCATCACAATGAGATTGCTATCTGCAGTTAGTTTTGGCTTGGGCAAGTACCCGGCTCTCACTCCCACGCATAAATGAGAAAGGAAAATAGTGTAGTGACAGTAAGCGATTGCACAATGTGCACAGGTGTCATCAATCATACCAAGACAGAGACGGAGCACGCAAATTTCCCTCAAGCCTTGGAGAAAAGGTTAAAGACATAAGAAGAGTGGAAAAGGCGGGGTGGAGGGCAATTTGCACATGATTTTGCCGATTGACACCGTGCACGGTCTACATGCCTTTGCAGTTCTAACTGAGGGTAACTGCCACTGCCACAACTATTATCAGCACAACTATGGAAGCACAGCTGCCGGCACTGCCGCAATGAACCATCCGGTTCCTCAGGTCATAGTTACACTTAAGCTCCTCCAAATCATGCAGAACATGCCTGTGGCCCTATGTATTAAGAAAGAAAAAAACAGCAGCGAAGTTGTTCTTTGTGACATTTACACGTTTGAGTGATTGGAGACAGTAGTAATTGGTTTCTCCTCAGCTGATGTGAAGCTTAAGAGCATGGTCTGGTATAGCCTGCAGGCAGACAATGCACGCATGTTGAACCTGCCTGTAATGCTTTTTTCCCCTCATCTTGCTATAGGACAACATAGTCTAATAGCTACAAGAGGCTGACGGCCAAGGCGCTAGATGTTTATCAAAACTTTAGAAACAAACGATCAGATAGTAGTAAACTATGCAAAAAAGGCTTTCACAATATTCAAACAACATACACAATTCACAAGCATATGGGTAGATACGTTTCCAGTGAATTTTCCCCTGAACTGAGCTTCTGTACGATCTCTGCAAGAGATACATGGTGAATTTGTGGCCTGGCTATCAATCATTCATGTTCGCACCAGCCCTGCGGCCCAGAGGTTTGGCTGCATTTCTGACCAAACCAGTAGCAGGTTGTGCAAACCCTCATCGTTCCTCACGCCTCCACGCTCACCTTCATAAATACGACTATTCAAAACACATCAGTGCAGGAATGCTAAACAAACAGGCAATGCTGTTTCACTGCCCCATTTGTCATCCTGTGTAACAATGCGAATCTGATTAGTCATCAGAAGTCCGGAGACTGACGAAGGCGTCAGGTTTCACCACTTCCCAATAGGAAAGAAAAATAATATGAAAAATATGCAAGGGGTAAGTGTTTCAGCAGAAAACTGATTTACGGCGTATGGCACATGTCACGACTAAGGCATTCTTAGAAGGAATACCTCATCACAATACCAAAATCTGATTTTAACGCTGTAGGACTGAAGACGTATTACACAGGCTAATTACTGGAACGGCTAGATAAATGTCAAGTCAAGTCAAATTTATTTGTATAGTGCTTTTTTACAACTGTTGTTGTCACAAATCAGCTTTACATAATTAGCAATTAGTGAAAGAAAGAAAAAAAAGAAAAAACATAAGAAGGATCCAAGACCCTCAGTGAGCAAGCCAACAGCGACAGTGGCAAAGAAAACTCCCTCAGGGATGGAGGAAGAAACCTTGGGAGGAAGCAAGACTACAAGTTACTAAACCATCTATACTGTTGAACTGCGGTGATCATAATCATAATATAATATTCATGGTGTAGTAGGACTTAATATAGTCATGGCAGTGATAGTCATAGTAATGATAGTTAATAGTGGTAATATTATTAGTGACAGATAGTCATAATAAGACATATGATATGTCATACAGATAATGTCATTCCTAAAATACATATTTGACCAAGATATGGTACAGGTGAGTGCAGAGAACCAACTCAACAAATTTTTGTGTGTTTATGTCGAGCAGGAGGTAGGGGCAACCGGCAAGACATAATATTACTTTAAGGAACATTATAATGGAGCAAAGGCAAACCTGCATGCAAGACAAACCAAATATTTAGATCTAATCCTGCTAAACTGTAATTGGCTTATAAATGACAGGGGCACCAGCCTGATCCGTGAAAAGTGTAAATAAAGTTAGTTAGGGGGAGAAATATATATAAAACATACTTTTAGAAGAACGTACACACACAGCCAGGGATATTAAAGAGCAATTAAAAGCTTTTCTAGAGGAAAGACGTTCATTAATGCTGAGGCAGGCAGCCATTAGGAGTAATGATTTATGCCACTGTTCAGTTCTCCTCAGCAGTGTTGAGCAGAGCGGATTACTCTTCTTAACTACCCTGTGACCAAGAAAGGAAAAATTATGAAGGCGGGTAGCGGAGTCTGTAAAAAAGAAAAAAGAAAACTGCTAAGGTTCTGATTACTTACAAATGTACAAAAGGTACTGAATTGGTATAAGCGAGCATGGGGCATGCAGGATAAATAAAAAAATAAACACACACACACATACAGTATGCATCAGCCTTCATGGTTTTGTAAATGTTAACCAGTTACAAGCGGTATTTCCAGAATGTAAACAGACCAGTTGTTCTCTCTGAAGACTAACAAAAGCAATCTCATTCAGTAAATGTCTTACTTTCTTGTTAACTGTTGGGTCCTAGATACCATAAGCAAAGTGGAAATGAAAAACTGTATTATATAATTCTATTCATATATTTCTCATTATCTTTTAGAAGTTTGCATTTACTCATCATTAACTTATTTTATTTAAGCTGTTTGTTTTTTGGGGCAGAGTACAGAACATGTATCTTTAAAAGAAGAAAAAAATCCCAGAACCAAATAAATAAATAAAAAAATAAAAAAAATAATTTATTAGTGCACACGTTGTAATTGGTTTGAAACAGTGGCTTTTATTTTCTTGGACAGCAGCCCCTCAGTCCATGGCAATGTGAAACTTGCTTAACTGTAGACAGTGACACTGGTGTTCTAGCAGATACCAGCTCAGGGCAGGTCTGTGTCTTGGTGGTTCTTGGGCTGTCCCTGACCATCTGACCAGCTGGAGACATTCCCGACTTGCGTTAATGTAAGATCATCCTTCTCATTGTATCTTAGCCCCCTCCTCAGTCCCCTTTGTACTGTGTGTTGGTCGATGCAAAACAGAAGAACTAACAGAGAACAATGGTCTGCACCACCAAATGCTGAAAACCTGATACCTGCAAGCCTGATACTAAATTACCACTGCCCCGCTCATTTAGGGTTTACGCTCCCGAAAAGCCTGATTGCATGGTTATGCTGATCAACAAGCCTTTCTTGAATGGAACTGGCAGGAAAAAACTCTCCACTTTGAAGAGCAGCGGTGCTTCACTGGTCCGGTCAGGAAGGGCTGTGCAGATGATTTTTAACATAGGGCACAAATGCTATGGCAGAGCTAACCACACAGAAGCGGATGAGTGAGAGAGGAGAAAGGGAGGGGATTATCATATGCAAATCTTGGTGTAACTGATATTGACAAAGATGTGCCCTCTCTCTACAGAAGCCTCACTCATTCTCTGGAAAACTTCTAACCAAATGAGGTCTTGGCACCTGTTGCTGCTTCTCTCCCTTCATGAAGGACTATATCAGCAGGAGTTCAGAATGAGGGGAAAGCCCCCCAAAAGTCAAAATTAAGCAAGTATATTTGGATTCTTTAAATTGTATAGATCTGAATATGTGTAATGAATGCTAAACCATCATCATCATAACCCACAATAACACAGCAATAGTACTGAGACTGAATTATCTATCTTTTTAATCATTTACACAGTCTACTTACATTATTAAGTTATAATAATAATATAATAATGCTTTATAACCAACGCATTGTAATTAACTCTAGCACCTCTCGTCTCTGTATGTCATAAGCATATGCAGTTTGTTTACTGAGGCTGAGATTCTAGGAGAGATAGAAATGTGGTTTCTCTTTTTAGGATCCCCGCATGGCGTCAAGGCTAAATAGTCTCTGTTGTTCAGCCCTCACATAGAGAACCTCAAAGACCAGATAAGGCTAAGCGATGTAAAGTAGTCTGCAGTTGCTATTCCTGGTGCTGCGTCTGGACATGCGCGCAGTCTACTCACATTTACATCTCCATTTCCACAGAAGGTGCCCAGCAGGACATGACATCATTAACAGGGCACATCATTGAACCAGTTTGTTTTCACTTAACCCAAAACAGGATTTTTTGCAACACATAAACATGAACATACTGGCACCATGTCTAATGCCAGGCATGAGCTAGAGGGGTATAAAGCATTGAGCTGTGGAGCAGTGGAACGGTGTTCTCTGGACTGTATGCCGCTTTGTCCCATACTTTTGGATGAGTTGGGGAGTTGGACATGAGGTGAGGTGGTGATCATTCAACATCCTGACCTCCGTCCCATCCTAATGCTCTTGTAGTGAATGCTATAAGAGCAAATCCTCACAGTAATGCTTCAACATCTAGTATAAAGCCTTCATTGGACAGTTGAAACTCTTGATTTTATGTACATGGGATCCGATGGGACATTAATGGGACACTTGTTTATGTTCAGTGGAAAGGAAAACATCTAAACTGGGCTGTTTCCATGTGCTAGATCATGCCAATTTTTACATTTATACAACAAATATGAGGATAATATCCAAAACTATGATTAGACTTTTTTTGGCCTGATTTTTGATTGCGCTAAATAGATGATTGCTAACAGCAGGTAGAGAATTGGTTTTGGGGGGGTGGGAGTTGTAGCATACCACAAATGCTCAGTCCTTACACTCCTTAATTGTTATTTACATTATGAACAGAATAAGTATAACATAATTTTTTATAACAAACATAGTTCATATATTACTCCTTTATCTGTGTTAAGTTAAGGAAAGTACAGGGAAAAAAAACCCTGCTTATCTGAACAACCAGGTCAAATCAGACAATGCAAATAAAGCTGCCACAAGAATAGCCAAATTATTACAACGTCTCTTGTTCATTCTTCACAATAATCACTCAAGAAGATGAGCTGTACTGTATCATTGCTGTCACCTAGTGGACAGTAAAGAGAGATATGATGAGTGCAGAGAGGGAGGACACACACATACACATACACACACACCTTTGTTTCCTCCTGCAACAACACTGAGATTAAACATTATTTTATGGCTATTATTTCCATTCAACAAATGACACACTTATTATTACATATACTGCTAAAATCTTATGTTTTGCGCTGACCAGGTTTTATTTAGGTGTTTTATGGCTTTGTGGACATTTCTTATCCGGCACGAGCATCAAAAGTGGGTTTAAAAAAAAAAAAAAAAAAAAAAAAAAACAGAACCAGATGCCATCAAATAACTGGCCTCTCACAAAGCTATGTTCAGCTTCCGTACATGGGCAGGACAGAGGCAGCACCAAAGTCTGTCCTGTGTTTCTAAAACGCTCACCTATAGTCCATAAAAGCTGATAATGAACCCAATTATGGGCCAGGAACAGCAATAATAGACCTTTAGTGGGGCAGTAAATTCTTTAATTACTTGTTAACACCCCATGTCTCTTTAGACAAGTGCAGAGCAGGGCCTCTGGACGTGGACTGGTCAGAGGCCCTCGCAGAGGACAGAAGGTTATAGGAGACTCATCTCTGAAGGCACTTCACCATAACGTGAGGGCTACTCGTGGCAGAGAGAGAGAGAGAGAGAGATAGAGAGAGCAGGGCTGAGCTCCGCTTCCTGCCTGCAAGGTGCATATGCAAATGAGATCAACAGAAAAGAACCACATTCTTTGAAAACGATACAATCTTTCCCCCTCTCTGGGGGCCGGCAAAGGAAAATACAAGCACACCGCAAGCACAAGCACGACCACACTGACGCACATATGTGTGGTTCAACCATCACGTGTCTTTGGTAGCAGTCAACATTAGGGATGGCCTGGACATCAGGAAAACCATGACAATTCCCAGTGGGGCAGTGTGTGTGTGTGTGTGTGTGTGTGTGTGTGGGCTGCTGAGAGATAGAGATAGTGAGACAGATTTTCCTTGGGTTCAATATCTAAGGCGTGATCTTTCTCGGGTTCTCACTCTGGGTCTGGATTGGGTGCTGGTTAAAAAATGTGTGGTTAAGTCAAATCTGGACGGGTCTTCAGCCTGGGGGTAAGGGTCAGGCTCGAGTTTGGGCTCTACTTTCATGCCCGTGCAGGGTCTGTGAGACCTAGCCTTGTTAACTAATTAGCTAGTCCTTCTGTAAACATTTGCTGGCCATACACTATACCACTTTTCAAGCGATTTCATCGTCACAGACGATTATCCAATAAAATCATGTTTTGCCAGGGTTGCAAGGTGCTCCCATCATCTTGATCATTTGGTGCAAGTTGGTCAGGATAGCTGCATCAATTTCCATTTGGGAAACTTCCTCTTCCCAACTCTCTGGCTGGAATTGTGTAGTTTTTGAGGAAAAAACAGGTAATAGCTTCGACTAACACGTCTCCACCTGTCGCTGGGGGTATAATGGTTCACGTTTTTTGCGCCACAGAATCGGATCAGCAAAGAAAAGAGGAAAAAAGAAAAGAGATAATCTTTGATGTTCACTTTAGACGTGTGACCAAACAAACCAACTGAGAGTGTTCTTCTACCTTCTATTGGAACACACAGCTAAACATGCAGAAACACAGCGTTCCTGCAGCCCTGCACGAGGGCAGGCGAGGTGGCGCGTGTGGTGGTGTGAAACATTAGCGCAACAAAGGGATGCAACACATCACAAGGCATCGAAATATAAGCTACAAATGTCCATGTTTTGCTTGAAGAAACGATGTGAAGAACTACAGCAGCATACGGTTAGCATAAGGATATGAATAGCTAGCTTACTTTTAAAGTACCATCGCAGGGCAAATCTGGCTAACAATCCAGCAAACTAGCAATTATTACACATTTCTCCACTTACTGTTTGTAGGCTAGTTTGCTTTCTTGAACACTGAGGACAAGCTTATGATCGACTTTTTAATCATTTAATTAATTCATTTTCGGAGAGAAGAACATGAGAAAATAGATATGTAAGAAAATGCCATTTTAGTGAATATGGTGGAATTCATAATTGTGTAAATGAACTGCAGGTTAATGCATTGTAAGACTTTGCAGTTGAATTGCTGGGTGCTGGGCTGATTTAGACAAAAGTCCTGGATTTTGTTCTCAACAGCAACATACCTTATTTTATTGCTTACTTAATCAAACACAGAAGAGAGCAATACTGCAGCAATTTGCAGTACTGTGTCAAGTTTATGTTCAATACATCAGTAAGGTCTGTTTTATGGCCTTCAGGAACCAACACATTGCAGCAAACCAACAGGAGATCAGTTATTCTGCCAGTATTAGATGTACTTCTCTTCAATACTGCTGATGCATTACCATTACAAATATTGCATCACAACCTCTTAACGTGGTTCTTGTACCCTGCAGGGGGTCCAGCATGAAAATGGAAACAGCAACAATCACTTCATGCTGGTGTTACACCATCAAAAAAAATTCCACATTAAAAACAACCCATATTGGTTGACCTTTAGTTTGGAGTACTGTTATGCATGAGGCAAGTTATGTGGGGATTTGTGATACTGGGACAGGGTTGGAGGGGGGGGGGCAGATGTACTGGAGTGCAGAATGAATGGGAAGGCAAGCAGTGTATGCTGTGGTGGGTTGTGTCTGGCTGGGGCAGGATTAGAGCGTACTGTGGTGTGTTCCTCCCCTCCCCGGCTTTAGCGTGAGAGACTGAAGCAGGAAGCCATTACTGAAGTGTAAACGCACTCAGCCAGCACTGGCCAAACACAGGAGGAACATGTTTCACCACCCTGCTTTTCAGACTAACACACACACAAAACCATGGGGTTCCACTGAATTTCTCCCCTCTCTGAATACACACACACACTCACTCTATATCTATCCACAACAACACACACAAGCACACATCCATACACACTCTTTTTCCAAGCATTACATAAGCAGTTTGGGGCAGGCATGGTGGCGGTTTGAGGCTGATGAGAGAGAGTTATTATGTTACACACAGCGGTGGTTTGATGCAGTAATTATGTAATCAGCAGTGTGGCCCTGCCCTGTATTTGTATGAGAGTGAGTGGATGTGTGTGTATGATTATCATGACTGAGATCAGAGTAATAAATTGCTTAGAGTAGCAGGAGCTGACAGGAAAGTGTTTTGGCGAGATGACATTTCTGACACCAACGTGGCATCACTCCATGCCCTCGACAGAGTATGCAAAACAATACTCACTCCAGCACCCTGATTCTCTGGCACAGTTACATTGGCGCGCACACGCAAAACAATGTTAAAGGGTACAGCTCGGTAATTCTGTGCCCTGCCAGTCCTTAGTCAAAAAAATCATAATAAAATGTTCGCCAAACTGTCTTTGGAGAGATTGTATCAAAAGACTTTCTATTAAAAAGATGTGTATGTGGGCTGGGGTAAAAATGCTCAAATGTGATTTTACAACAATCGGCCGTTCGGACACCCAGGGGAATCTCGTTCCACCACTTTGGTGCCAGGACAGAAAAAAGCCTAGACACTTGTCTTCCGTGGATTTTGAGGGATGGCGGGTCGAGCCGAGCCGTACTTGAAGCTCGAAGGGCTCTTGGTGCAGATCGGCTTTTGACCATTGCCATCAAGTACGGAGGGGCTGGTCCAGTCTTGGCTTTGTAGGCCAGCGTCAGGGTTTTGAACCTGATGCGGGAAGCAGCTACAGGAAGCCAGTGGAGAGAACGCAGCAGTGGAGTGACATGGCTGAATTTATTGAAGACGACCCGTGCCGCTGCATTCTGGATGAGTTGCAGGGGCCTGATGGTGCGCAGAGGGAGACCAGCCAGAAGAGAGTTGCAGTAATCAAGTCTTGAAGTGACGAGAGACTGAACAAGCACCTGGGTGGCCTCTCTAGAGAGGAAGGGTTGAATTCTCTGGATGTTTTACAGGAGAAATCTGCAGGACCGAGTTATGTTTGCAACATGACTTGAGAACGATAACTGATCATCCATGACTACACCAAGGCTTCGTGCTTCTGTAGAAGGAGTGACCAGTGAGTTCTTACTACATGCCTTTAACCTGCTGCAGAACTGATCACACCCCAAAACACATGTGCCTAATGTAATGTAAGTTACTCAGATTGGCGCCACCATTTGTGCTGACAAAGCAAAAAGAGCGTGGTTTTGTGGTGTATCATGGTATTTTGGTAGGTTTGCTTCTTGTTTTGTGACATGAGGCCACATAATTTACAATTATATATATATAAACAAACTTCTACCACAGATATAATAAAGGTTTTGCTTGGCCAGCCTCTTAAAATGACCGTATATTAAGGGATCGGTCTGCATGAAACAACGGCATCATAGCAAATACACTACTTCTACCTTTGGTTTATACGCGAAAACAGCCCTATGGTCCTCGTGCAGTGAGCATATGTGTGCTACTCGGTTCTAGTCTACTCGTTAGTGCCAAGTGCTCAGGCTGACCGTGATACTTTTAAACGCTAAATGTCTTTCTGCATTTTTTGTTGTAAACTGTGGTATTATGGTATGTAAAGAAACTGTACTGGACAGTAGGACAGATTCTAAAATGGTATGTCCTGTGTACAATCCATACTGCCCAGCACTACGTTTTAGATAATTAATAACGTTAACTGTAAATAAGAAATGAATGTATATCAGTAAAAGTATTTGTGGGTGACCACTGGCTAGTGCTGAGGTTGTCTTGGCATGGTTTGCAGTTAGCCTGCTTAAGAAATTGTAACCGGTCAGCTAGGGTTCTTTATTATTATTACTTTTTTTAGGTAGTCCAGTTTATTTTAGAGGGATCGGATGTTTGAGAAAAAAGATTGTAAAAGCCAGTTGGCTAGAGGTAGCTTTTAGCCCAGCATGATTGAATGCAAAACCTTTATTTAAAAAAAAAAAAAATAAAATAAATAAAAACATCATATCTTGCAAATGAGATGCCATCCTCCACTTTATCAGATAAAGCTGTAAATCTCTTTGCACAATCGCAAGAAAGCCCTGTCTATCCAAAACCACAGACACAACAAAGCACACTGCTTCTACACACTGCTTATTTCATAGGCCACTAGAAAGCACATGGCAGGACAGTGATGAGTCCAGCTCAGCAAATCAGGGAGGTAGAGCAGGCTGGAGCTGTGGAGTTTACCACGGTGGGTGCTCAAACGAACCACTAATGAAATTCAGCATCACGCATGAAAACAAGCACCGTAACTCTGTAATTGAAGGGTCGAGCTCCTAATGCTGGACACGCTCCAGACCAGACAATTATGCCCAGGGCTTTTTCATCCAGCAATTTGTCAAAAGATCGAAAGGAGTATTCAAAACTGTCAGAGTGAAACTGTTCATAAGGCTGTGGTATTTTAACAGTGCAGTAATGTAAGCAATGGGCTGAACATGTACGATGGTCCACTCATAGAGGAAAAATGGCTGATCAAATCAAAACACACACATACACACACACACACACACACACACACACACACACACACACACACACACACACACACACACTTTCTCTCTCATGCTCATAATTATACTCTGGAGCATTTGGTCGGTCTGCTGAAGCCCAAAATAGCAAGCTTTGAATGAAAATGAGTAAGCGGCACAGCAAACCCACACAAAGTACGGAACATCTCTGGAAGCATGCTTTTGGTACAAATAGGTACGGCGTGGCATACAGAAACCTGAAATGAAAGAGACTCATCCAAAAAGAGCAGAACACAACTGTGACACTCCGAAGAGGAAGAGGAGCATGTGGTCGGGAAAAGTCAAGTGTAATCTGTGTGCTGAATAATTACACATAGTAATCAGTTGCGCAAACTGTAAGGTGTAGTGACTCAGTAACGGCATAACGTATAAAGAACGTATATGACGTTTAAAGATTCTAACTAATGAAACAAGGAGAGAGAGAAAATGTCTTTTTGTATTTTTTCTCGACTGCAGATGTGAACAATGAACCCCTGACACTGTCTAAGTCACTATACGTTCAACATGTGTGTGTGTGTGTGTGTGTGTGTGTGTGTGTGTGTGTGTGGAAGATGAGGGGAGCAGCAGGATATGTGGCGATCTGGGAGGTTGGGTATAACGACACACAAGGGACAGATTAGCTTCCTGTCTGTCAGAGATCCATCAGGGAGCAGCTGATTTACAGCCTTCATGACCAGCCTGTGTGCCCTGTACACAAAGCAAACACACGCACACACACACTCAAATACAAGCACATACACACAATGATGTTAGGAGAACATTCAATATACCACCGTCAACTTAGAAAAAACATAGTGTCTGTTAAACGTTATTGTGACGTTGGCAATCACAACTCTGCAAAAAGACTCCAATCAATCAATCAATCAATACATTACAAATGTGTTACGAGCATCCTGACCAATCCACCGATGACCCATATGTGTTTCTATGTGTAATCTGTGTAATGTAATCCAATGAGGATAAATCCTTTTGGCTAAAACACTGCAGGCCAATGTTTCATTGTGTTGCATGAAGGGGTTACCAGTTCTTTTAGCATATTATAAGGTACGTTACAGCTGTAACGCCGAGCAATACGTGTGCAACATTTTATTTTGTATAGAATGTGCAGTAGGGATGCACCAATCCGATATTAGGAACGGCTATTGGTCCCAAATGAACAAAATTAGCTGGATCGGGTATCGGATAATTAGGCCCATCCATGGAACTGATCCTTTCACTTTAATTTGTTGGTGTGACACTGCACTAAATGTGCAAATAAATAAATGACAAATGGCAATTTAGTACTTTTATGTGTTAATTTGTTATATTATATAAACTAATGTTTAAGTCAATCCTGATGCCTTAAGTCTCTCCCACATGATGGGGTATATTAATTAATTCAGCAATTTTATATATAAATAATTCAGCAATGGTATCGGGTATCGGCCGATAGGCAAAGTTTATGAATCGGAACTGAAAAAGTTTGGATTGGTGCACCCCTAATGTGCAGGCCTACCCTGCACACCCCCCACCCTGCCCTTCCAACGTGTGCGTACAAAACACACCCACATCACAGAGCACATTAGCACATAGGCTTTATATCACCAAGCAATATACTACTAACTTTTGAGTTAGAGTGCCGTGCCTGTGCTCTGTGTGTGTGGTGCTGGTTTATGGTCAATATGCACAACAAAGAATTCAGTTCTTAATCAAAAAGAGAATGTGTGTAAGATAAGATAAGATAAGATAGTCCTTTATTAGTCCCGCAGTGGGGAAATTTACTGTATGTATGTACTGTATGTACTGTATGTATTCACATCAACCGCTCAGTGACATCCAGCAAGCCACGGCCTGTCGGTCCAGGATGGGGAGAGAAAGAAGACGGACAGATACGTTAAACAAGATGTCACCTGCAAACACAATGATTAATCACATACTGCAAATTATAAGCACCTGTACGAGGGGCCCTCGCTGGACTGGCTTTCACTCTCACTAACTTCCACAGACACACACTTCACTTCACCTTCTGTCTGTCTCGCTGCTGACGACAGGGCCCCTTAAAAAACACACGTTTGCACACACCTCGACTTACACTCGACTTCAGTGTGTAAGTGAACAATAATGCAGGTAGAGATCAGATTTGAAGAATGTACACAAAATATGTACAAAGACTTGCATCGTCTTGTTCATAATCATTTGATTTCAAGAGGCATCTGGAACTTCACTGGACAGTAGAAAAGTTACTCCAGCAATATACAAAAGTGGGATGAGTTATTGCTTAATATCAATAAATGAACAGGCGTCTTTTGTACTAGGGCTGGGCGATATGGGCGAAATATTGTACCACGATATTTAAAGATATTTTCACGATACACGATATTCATCAGGACAGACGTGATCGCAGACAAAATCAGTATTGATGCATCAGTAGTGATGGATTCAGGAAAAATACAATCCAAACTATCTCCCATATTTAGTACAGTGATTTTTATTCAAATGTGCTGCACTTTATCCAGTAATTAGACATACCGCTGATCAGTGTTCTTTAAGCACTGATGTTATCCCTGATATGCCAAAAAATATAAAATGGCGATAAAATATTGCCATATATATATATATATATATACACACACACATACACACACACACACACACACACACGAACACACACACGAACACACACACACACAAATTTTACATTGCATGTGCCACCTGGACAACTTACGCTATAGGTAGCTGGATTTGCTGCAATGCTTTAGGAGAAATTCCTGTTTGCTCCCCCTCCACTCCTCCCACTTTCCTTCCTCCTCCAGTGTAGAGTGTCTTGGTCAATATTTGCTTATTTCAGTGGCATTCTGCCCTTTTATCATTTAAATGAACTCATGAAATTATGGTGGACTGGACGAGGATGGTGTGTGTGTTGTTGGGCAGCTGTCTCTATGCGTGTGGAAACTACCTCGGAAGGGAATACACAGAACTCATACTAAACCCGGTGGTCCGAGCTGCGGTGTGAACCAAACTGTGACTGTGACTTGTGTACGGTTACACCCCTAATACATATAGAAATACATATAGACATATAGACCCCTAATACATATAGAAATAAATGCTATACATGGTTTGCGTTTGTCAAAATATTTGAATTGTTTAGTCTGGTTTTATAAACAGAAACACTGATTCCATCATCAATTCTAACATAATCAGCAGATTATTATATAATGAATAGTAATTGTACTCCAGGTTTCTAAGCTTATGAGAGTGTAAGAGATAAAATACAAAAACCTATGGTGTTGGTGCCGTACCTGTCTACAACCCAACTGCCTACAGTTACTAATGAGCTCAACCAGCACTCAACAGCTGCAGTGGAGGAGAACAGAGCAGCCCTCTCTCCACAGTCACCTGAGCTCATTATGCTAAAGCGCTAGCAGAGCTAACGGACGGCCAGCCTGATGTGAGGAAATGGCAGTGTGATTAATGGGGGCTAAATTGAGCCACGCAGGCCGTTCCCCTGTCCCAGTTAAACCAGTCGCCTGCCATCAGCCTCAAACCCAGAGTCTGTGCAATACAAATCAAACTCACACAGACTCGGAACCACACAAGCACGCATACATCTGACAAGCGAAAGAGAAACGTTCCCAACAAGGGTTTCATTTGTTCCATTTAATCGTGTACAGTACTTTGGCCAACTACTGTACTATAATTTACTTACAGCAAAGCATACATGAGTACTTCAGATTGTGCTGCAGACTTAAGACACTGGACCTGTGTGTGATGGGATATCAGATGCTATCACGGAACACTATGCACGCTCATGAGACACAGGACACGGTCACCACATACTCGTAGCCTTAGGGGAAGTGCCTCACACATAAAAGAGAGCAAGAGCGAGAGAGAGAGAGGAGCAGGGAAAGCGTGTGTAAATGTGTGTGTGTGTGTGAGAGAGAGAGCGAGAGTGTGTGTGTAAAAGCAGGGAGAAGAGAAAAAAAAAAAAAAAAAAAAAAAAAAAAAAAAAAAAAACACACACACACACACACACACACACACACACACACACACACACACACACACACAGAGGCCCCAGGTACCTGCCTGTACAGTCCCTTCTCTCCAAATGTTTATTTTGGACCAGACTGCCAGCCAACTGGTTGCAATTGACCCTCTACAGGGACGAGTTAGAGAGTGAACATGAAACTTTCCCTTCTGGGAGAGAGAAGGGGGAAAAGCCACACACATACTTCTCAAGCACGCACACATGCTCAGATATATATCTATATTAGCATACATGCTTTCTATGTGTAAGCATGCATGCTGACATATTAGCCCGGCTCATGTGACATCACTGCGTGGAACCTGATCAGTGTGATGTGCTAGCTAACGTCTCTGAAGAACATCAAATCCTATTTTAACAAAGTAGCTAAAAAAGTACTAGAATTAGGGTTGGGTAACGTTCACATTTTAAATAACTTATATACTGTAATAACAAAAATGTAACTTTTGAACATTTTACATAGCACACAATACAAAACTGGCCTCTACCTCCTTCTCCCCTCCCAAAATCTTTCCTACAAGCATGCTGTAATTTGTATCCTTGTGATATCCTTCCCAAAATTTAGCAGCAAGGATAGTTTAGTGCGTTTAAATGCAGTTTTACTTCAAGAGAAAGCGAAAACTGCCAAGGGTCCTTAGGCAGGTGAGCTAGCATACTCTCCCTAGCAACACTGTGCTAAGCGTTTGTGCTGTTTTTAACAATTACACAGCGCTTCATTTCATTCTACACTTTTTTGGTACATAACCGTATAACAGTATGTAGGAACCAGCACTAACTCAGAAAGCACAAAGCAAAAGTCCCAGCTCCGAGAGCCCTAAAGGTAATAATAGCTAAATACAATATGCGCTTTGAAGGAGCGCATAGTTCTACAGGCTTTTTCAAACTGGATTACTTAGACATACTGACCTGAAGATGTCACTTCAATTTTGGCTGTTCATGGATGGTTCACTATCTTCATCACTGTCTACAGACATCCTGCTAATGTTAGCGCCAGCTGGCTTTCGGGCTCTCAAATACGGTGTTTTCTCAGGTTAGTGCTTCCATGGCCAGCTTTGCATTTCTGTAGTAGATATTGCAGACGCGTTCTAACTGAAATTTGGTGCAGACTGATTTGACGTGAACTGTCACTCTGTAGTACCAACGTAATTCAGTTGGTCCCCTTAAAAGGACTGACCTTAGCACCCAACTCTAATTAGAAGTGACACTTAATTCATTCAGGTGAGGTACCAAGAAGGTAACCGCAGTAATAGCTAATGGATTAATGAGTTAGTCTCTTACACAAAATTGCATTGGTTTTGCTGTTTGTAAAATGCCCTAACTCAAGGTCTCTTAAAACTCACCTAGCAGAAGCTGAAGCTAGCTCAAACCTATGTCCGGGCAAAGAATATTGATTTTTTTTTTTCTCCAATATTAAATAAATAAATTTGCATTTACAAACCCTTTATTTGGAGCCAGTCTCTTATTGGAATCCACTCTTCAGTCTGCCTGTGCAGTATTTTGCTGCCACACAACCCCAATGCATAACAGATCCACCTGTATGCTTATTAACAGTTGGCAAGGGGTTGCGCTGCTGCATGTCTTCTTCTGATGACTCTCCCCTGCAGACCTGTCTTTCTGGCAAACACACAAGCAGTTATATATATATATATATATATATATATTTGTCTTTTTGTAGCTTTTCCGGCATTAGTTAGATGCATTTTCAGATGAAGCTTACTGCCCCTTTCTGAGTGTTAGCACAAGTTACCACAGACTTTATCCTATTTTGGAATATGAAGATTTCAAATGATGAATCTTGACCTCCCTAACCAGTCCTAATGAGTAAACTGAGCCTTAAGAGTTAGTTATGTTCTTAACAAAAATCAACAAAATATGTAATTTGGCCAGTGATTTATAAACTTCTGCACACAACTGTACTCCCACTCATTGGCTTATTTATAAGGGCACACTGTAAATGTGTCCTGCAGCCAATCTTCTGTCGTGTGCAATTTGCCATCAAGCCTTCACCACTGGCTAGTTTCTGGGCACAGGGTTGCTTTTAAATAGACCATTCTCAACATCGTAGCAACACTGACCTAGTAATGTGTGTCTAAGGCACAGGAGCTTAGCTGAGGCTTTTACACATGCCTGTGTCACAGAAATTGACCTTGGATGAAGGCCTACAGACAGTCCAAGTTAACACAAACTGTCCATTGCAACTGTACACCAGATTGAGCTAAAAGGTATGCGTTTCAATTATTACTGTCATATTTGCTTCTGCTATACTGATTTGCACAGTGCCTCAATTGCCAAACACTGATAACATGCTAACGTTACCTTATGCTGCCCATGCAAGAGCAATGCTGCTGCGCATCCTCCCTTTAAGGGCAGTCAAGGTCAGCTCATACACAATGCATGTACTAAGATATGTTACAAGTTCTTCTGATTAAATGCTTTGCTTAAAATTATTTTTTGTTTGTTTTATGGTCCACATATCTTATGCATAGCAGTGATTAATATTGTTGTTTTCTTATCTATGCATTTATAAAATCCCTCCAATCCAATAACTACCTAAAGAAACTATCAACATTGCAAAAAAGGAAGCTGCACAGTCATATAAACTGCACCAACCTGTTGCACACTGGATGTTTCGCCCATGCACTCAATTTAAATTTTTATATTTTAACACTTTCTTTTGAATAATGGTAGGTTGCTGGTACATTTACATCATTAGTTATCTAAAAATCACTTCATAATCAAACAAAACACATTGTAGCTGAAATATCCCTAAAATAATTCATATTGAATTGAATAGAATCGAATTGGAAATCGAATTGAATTGCGACGCTGTGAACTGGAATCGAATAGATCCAGGAAATCAGTGGTGATGCCCAGCTCTAATCCAAAGGATCTAATGTGAATATTCCAGAATGGACTGTGATCAGTGTAACCAATGTTTTCTGACTATTGCTAATCTAAGCCTTAGGGCTGTTGCATTTAATTGAGCTGTAATTGAAACCAGAAGAAAAAATAAATCAAAAACAATTACAGGAACAGATGCTTTCTAGGCTTTACCAAGCTCATGGTCACATCCACACATAAACACTGCACAAACGTAAAGGTCAATCACTGAGTTCTTCTGAAATCTATCCAGCCGGAGTTCAATGTCTTTCAAACAGTATAATTTTGGACAGTACCTTTTTTAAACAGCCATTCTGTAACTGTACACAGTGCAGTCAGGCAATGTGGCAGCACTGTCTGGCCTAAACCAAAAACAGCCTTTACATGCCTATCTATGATCCTGGCAAACCATACAAGCCAGCTGAACATACTCTATAAAATAATAATTGATTTGGATTGAATTTAAAAGGCAGCACAGAGCAAATGACTATGAAGTTCATGGAAGAAGACTCCCATTCTCCTGATCGTTACACTTTTCATTCGACTTAAAATAAAGTAAGCATAACAACAGTAATTGATGAAGTTGCTGTTGGAGGTTGGAGGTATATGAACGCTAGATGCAGTTCTGCATGCCTACACCAGGAACCTAATTAGAGGTGTGCACAGGCATGAAAATAAGCTTGAAGCCATGAATTTGAGTAGTGAGTCATCTTTGATCTTGGATGCCACTTCACCAATCACCAAAAGATAAATGTTAGCAAGTCACCAGTAGCACAGAGTAGTCGGGCATCTATTGAGAACAAGGAAAATGTTTGGTGGTTGGTGTGGTGCAACATAACACCACTACCTGCTAGTGGGTTACTATTCGTGGTCTGGGTAACTACTGGGGTTAGAATCCTGGTCAGGGTAACTATGCTGTGCTACAGTAATAAGAGTCCTTGGGCAAGACTCCTAACACTACATTGGCTCACCTCTGTAATGCGAGTGACCTTATACATTGCTCTGGATAAGAGTGTCAGCTAATCCCATATAAAATCTGATAAAATCAATTATGCAAAAACAGCAGTTACTGTAATGGTCATTTTCTATCAAAGTGGGTGGCTCTTGGTCACTATTATATCTGTATGTCTTACAAATGATGACTCAATTTTTCAGTTTTTTCCAGAGTCAAAGAGGCAAAAGATGCTAATAGTGTGGTTTCACTGCTACGTGGGATTACCACACGATTTTTGGATATAGTTTTCAAACGCATGTAACATCTGATTTTCTGTTTTTATTGTCTTTGTGTTTATGTACTTATTACTGTACTGTCTTGTCCACCCCCCCCCATCTTTGAAGCAGTCAAAGATAGGTCCGCCAAGACCACCTCTGATCAACCACCTGTATTAGAGAGAAAGTGAGTGTGTGAATGCATAAAATTTACATAACCTTTAAATCGTTTATGTTAAAAAAATACTAATTACTGGCTTGAAATGAACAATATATAGTTTAAGTCATACAAAATACAGATAGATACCCTTAGTCTCCCGTTTCCTCAAAAAAAAAAAAAAAACATTCTGGAAAAAGAGAGAGAGAGAAGAGAGAGGGAGATTAGTGGCCAAAGTATGGGGCTGGTCATGTAGACTAAATAAAATCGCTTAATCCTCATAAACTTCTCCATATGACTATTACATCCCTGACTCTGCAGCAAATGGAACTCATTTTGGTGGCTAAAACATTACCAGCACTGCTCCTCCCATCCCTCTTCTCCTCCTATAATGGGCTCTGTGTTCCACTAAGCTCTAGCACTGACGCTGCCACTCACTCTGTCCCACAGCTGAAGAACTGATGACAGAACACACTTACAGTGAAAAATGCCTTGGTGAATGTAAATGTAGGGGTTGGAAAATGATGACATTATTACAGTGTGTGTCTGATGATGGTACTATCTTTGGCGAGCTGAAGGAGATGGAATAAATAATGTTATGCTTTAAGTACTGGGTTACAGCATATACTAGGCTTCGAAGTATGGACAAAATACCAATACTGCATTACTGTCTTTGATTCTGAGACTTTTCACATCTTCTTGCTTATTATTAAGTGATTATACAGAAAGCCACACAGTTATTTTTAAGTAACAGGACTGAAGAAAGTGAGTGCAAGTCTGGAGCTGCTAGCGCATCTGTGGAGTTCAAGATATTCCATACTGCTGCATATTATGGTAAAAATAAAAATATTAAAAATGTACTTAAAAAAAATAACCTTACCATTTGAAGACTAGAGTGTGTTACTAACAGTATAAACTAAAAGTATTGGTTGGAAGTTTGTAGAACTTGTAATTTTACAAGACCATGGACTGAGAGGCTACTGTCCATGCGGTCTTGAGTTTGCTGTTTACCACATGGACAAAAAAGCCTTCTGGAGGAGAGTTTAATGGTCAGATGAGACACAGGTGTTTGGAAGAGTAAAGATGAGACATTCAACCTCAAGACAGACACACTGTACCAACTGTTAACCATGGTGGTGGTAGCAACATGTTCTGGGGCAGCTTTAAAACAAGTACACTGCAAAGTGGCTGGAATAATGAACAAGAGGTACTATATCAGAATTATTCAGCATAACCTCAAACCATCAGCTAGATATTTGGACTCAACTGGGCAACTGTAGCAATAGGACGATGACTCTGAAGATGCATCAACAGTGCCTGAGGAGTAAATAATTGGAACAGCTTTTCTAAAGTCTTCATCTCAAATATGTGGTCTGTGCTTAACAGTCAAGTCCATTCCAAGAAATCAACAAATTTAATTAAACTGGTCAAGTGGTCACATATTCAAAAGGAAGTCTGCCAGAAGCTTGTTGATGGCTACCAAAAGTGGCAGGCCAAAGTTCAACTTGCTTAGGGACATTTAACCAAATATTGTATGTGTGTGTTTAGCATTTATAGGTCTGACCCTCTATCAAAAAATTGCAGTTAGGAAGCAATATATTGTTCAGGCCCAAAACACACAAACACAGCCCAACATACCGCTACGGTAGACACACCTGAGCGCAGTGGCTTGTCAGAGAGAGGAAGTGGAAAGCCAGGCTGGTATATAACTCCAGGGGACTCATTAGTCATGACTGTTACACATGACATAAACAAAAAAAAAAAAAAAGAGGGACAACATAAAGTGTGTCCAGTCTCTACACTCAGCAGCAGTAATGTTGAGGAGCACTGAAAATGACCATTCTAAGAGTACTAGGGGAATAAGGATACCCTACAGACTGAAAGACAGACAGTCCACCACTGGACATGTCCCGAATGAAGTTAAAAGTATCGATGAGAAATAAAGAGTGAAAATGAGAGCAGGGGGGACTGAGTGACTAACAGAACAGAATGAAACATTATTTAATGTGTGAACTGCTCAGGTATGTCAGTCAGACACAGGAAACATATTAACACTGACCACAGTTTACTCTGCTAACCACACTGCGGCCCTGAGGGACAGAGCTGTAGGGTAGAGTCTATTTACACACACACACACACACACACACACACACACACACACACACACACACACACACACACAGCTTCTCACACATTTTATGTTAATATTCTTTCATACGCTCAGTCACACACAATCCATAAACACTAAAATAAAACATGGCCGAGCACAAAGGCTTTCATAAACACTTATTATTTTTCTTAATGTGTAAAATTCCTTAGGTTTCCCCATTAGTTTCCACAACTGGGCTGGTACTCATTTAAAGCACTGTAGGGCCATAGCGCTGATGTAGGAAGTTCTAAAACACTTCTAAAAAGGGCCCTTGGTTCGTTACAGAACCTTTCTGTGAGGGAGACCTTTGGCCACAGGCAGCGTGAACAGACTGAGGGGAGGAAAGCTGACGAACAGCGGAGACGAGCACAAATGTAAAGCAAAGATCCAGCAAATATACAGTTAAAGAGATGTGCAGGTGAAAAAAGGGTTCTTCGCTCTGGAATTTAATGCCTGTTTGAGGAAAGAAGGATTTAACCAGCTTTTATAACTTTTACATTTTAGTCTTTTTGCTTATAGTTCAGTGATCAACACCAGAGTCACTGGTCAAGAGAGTTTTACAATGCCATGGACTGGAAAGCTACCGTCCCTATTATAAAATCAACAACTTCAAGCTTGACTACCTTTCTGGGAAAGGTACTTTAAAGAGATGTGTAAGTAACACAAAATAGCTTATAATGTAAAGTGTAAAATAAGGGTTCTTCACAAATTCAAGGGCTTTTTAAACAGTTTGCTTGCTGATTAAAAAAAAAAACAAAAAAACTTACTTTTAGTAACTTTAGTAACTTTCTGACTAACATGAAAGTGGGAGTGGGGAGGTGTAGGAGGAGGATATAGCAAACAGTGTGAAAGCGTGTGCTGATTTAGGATCAAATTTCTTCCCGTTTCTACTGCTTTAATTCACAGGAGAGCAATCATTACTGACCCCAATACACACCCTACGGGACGTCCTTCAGAACCACTGATGAATAAATTATTCTCACCTTCTTATCTTTAATAAAGTGGACACCCTTGAGTGTAGCCAGTAAAACCACTGCTTTGTCGCACACTCCTGGGACTGCTTCAACTGTTTCCAGTTTGCGAAGCAGTTGCGCCATGTGCCATGTGCCGTCCATTGCCAACGATCCCTGAGGATGACACGGGCCAAGTTCTTAATGGACTTATGTCCACAGCTAGGCTCAAGCCATGTGAGACAGTGTTAATCACAGTGCTTAATACCAGAACAGTCTCATTATTGCTTTAGAGTCATGCATTTTTTAAAGAACTACTAATAGAGATGTCATTTCCAATTCAGTCAGTGCCATAAAAATAGACCATGTCATAATGGAACATGTAAATGAATCCTAAAATGTTCATATAATAATAATAATAATAATAATAATAAAAAGACTACTGCAGTTGCTGTTCCGACAGCAATGATGAATCGGTTTATCTAATTTAAAACTACCAATAGGTAATAAAATGTACATGCTTCAATCCAATAAAACAAAAATCACACTATCAAATCCACATTATGAAACAACATATCTATTCACACTCTCAAATCACATTGCTCAAAGCCATTCATTTTCTGCTTGTCTAAAGTTTGCTAAATGCTATGCTGATTGCAACTGTAGCTACTACATACTGTATATTAAATCTACATTTGTGCTGGTCTCCCCTGTTCCTCAGCTTTCCTCCCCTCGGTCCGTTGACGCTGCCTGTGGCCAAAGGCCTCCCTTGCTCCCTCTTTTTTCTCCTAACTGGAACTGTGTCTCTTCCATGGCTGGGAGGTTGTAATTTGTAACAGGCGGCCGGGCGGGCGGGCTGAGAGGTCCTCCTCTTATCTGGACAGGGGATCACCAGCAAATCATATCAGAGAAAAAGCCTGTTTAAATATAGCCATAATTACTGCAATCATTTCTTGCTGTCTCTCTCTCTCGCTCTCTCTTTTTTTCTTTTTCCTCTGGCCCTTCCCTCCCTGCACGTTTTTTTTTTTCTCCCCCTCGCTCTCCCTTTTTTCAGAGCGTTTCCTTTTCTCATGTCCAGTAAATCCTGGCTCGTGGTGTGGGCTCAGGGCTGACAGTTGCATGACAAGGAATGTTTCCCTTTATAAGAGCCTACTTCCTCCTCGTGCAGTTTTAGCCTAATTGAAACGTTTCCTATTGGGCTCAATCAAGGGGGCAATTACCTAATTATTCGCTTATGCCTTACCCCGTCCTGTACAGAGACAGAGAGGGACGGAGAGAGAGTGAGACAGAGAGAAAGAGGGAGGGAGAGAGACTATAGATGACTACTATGTGAACTGATTTAACTGATAGGACAAATTCCAATTTTAAAAGTGCATGGCTGACTCAACATTTTCAAATTGCACAATTCAGCCTCAAATAAAGCCAGGATTTATACAGAATTTAATTAAACTAAATGATAAAAAAAAAAAGGTCAGCAGAAGGATGTTATGAAATGTGGCAGGAGGGAGGAAAAGGTGCTGTGGTGCCAAATGTAAGCATTTTATGGGCTCATAAGGAAATGTATTATCAAATGGGGAGAGCAGCAGGGAGAGGGAGCGAGCGGGGACGACAGGGAGACATTAACATCGCTGGAATGTTCTGTCCCAACTGAGCCTACCCCCGAACACATTTAATAATTAGACAGCTCATAAAATACAAATATATCAACCTCACGATGAAACCATTTTTTCCCCCCACACTTCTCTCTCGGCTTCATGCTCTCTGAAAAAAAAAAAGGTTTTTGGGAACCATAACAAACACGGTCGACCCACTAATTTAAGATGTGACGAGTCGATCGATAAATCATGTTTAAAATCCATCTCGGCGCTGAGCAGCGGGGAGAAAAGCCACACACATACCGCACGCTTTCAGAATCAAATATTCCAGAGCCCCTGCACGGATAATGTAAGCATAACAACCTGTGAGGAGGCGGGCTTGTTTCTGGCTGTGAATTCCCTCCCCTTTTCGCTTCCCATCACCGAGACCCACCTAGGCTCTAAAAGGTCATCGCTTCAACAAGTGCGGGCTGCCGGGCTCTTAAATCAATCATTCGGATCCAGGGCTAAATCAGCGAGCTGTCTGGGTTTAAGCACACATGCCATAGCTTAATTCACCCGAGCAAACGAGCCGAGCGGCCGTATTTCAGCCAACATGTGCGCCACTGTTGTCTAAACAAGCGCTGCGAGGCAGGCCGCAGAGGAGGGCCCTGGCTGCAGGACATGGAAAGACGTTAGAATGCGGGAGTTTGTGCACACAGGCCTACATAAGCTAAGGAGATGGCAACAAGGGCTTGGCTTGAGGTCATGGAAATGCCTCATAATGCAGCCTTTCACCAGGGAAAATGAGAGGAGCAGAGGGATCAGCCATGGTCTTTCCTCTCTCTCTCTCTCTCTCTCACACACACACACACACACACACACACACACACACACACACACACACACATATATATACACACAAACAAAATGGCCACTACCCCCCCCCAAACACACATACACACTTACACACATCTGTATGTTGGGCAGAAGAAAGAAAAATGAAGGATTACACAGACTGGGTGGGCTAGCCGCTGTATGCTGGATGAACATCAGGGAGTTAATGCATTAATCCTACATACCAAATCAGCACACACAGACAGACACACACACACACACACACACACACACCACACACACACAGTAGACATGATTTGTCATAATGAGATCAAACTGTCCACCTGCTTCAAAAACTGTCGAGTACTGAAGTCCTAATTCCGAGCTGCTTTACATTAAATAAAGGAAAAGAAAACAAAGACTTCAAAAGAGACATGAAAGCAACTTCACCTTGAATACACCACGCTTAATGCAGTGTAGCGCACCTCTTCCATCATACAGGGCACAATGAGTGTGTTTTCGTGCATGTGTGCATGTGTGTGTGGTGTGTGTGTGTCATACACCAAGCCTTTAAAAGCAGAATGGCAAAAAAAAGCACATGTAAAGGAGAGGAATGGAAAGAGTGAACGTCTGGATGAAGTGGGCTCGCCCAGGTGGTCCTGTGTGCCCCTGCGGCCGCTGGGCAGAGCAGAGCACTCTGACGTGAGGGGGAGAACCTGAAACCCATGCAAATGTGAGCACTCCCGCTCTCGCTGATTGGGACGGCGGCATATGATTAAATATAATTGCAAAAAAACCTCTTCCAAATGCCTCCGTGGTCTGGGGGGGGTGGGGGGTGCGGGGGGGGGGGGGGAAGGAAGGATTTAAGAGTGATTTTTTTTTGTCTCTGAAAAGTTTGGGGGGAAGTGGATGTTCATGTCTGTGTGTGTGTGTGTGTGTGTGTGTGTGTGTGTGTGTGTGCGCGCGTATCCACAAGGTTAAAGACACTGAGCTGGTGTGTCTGTGTGAGGCCGTCTGTGTGCGTGTGAGACACAGGGCTGTTTTCATTGCTGCTGATGGAGGGAGCTGGTCGCTACATGCACTGGCTGTGGAGAGCGGAGAGGAATTGCTGGCAGATAAAGTAGTGGTGGGTTTTAGCAGCCGCGGCGCGTCACCGGCCCGATGATTGATGGCCGAAGCGGAACGCTTAAGTCAACAGTGCATGAGCACGCCTGGGCTGTCCCGAACGAATGAAAGCGCAGCGCGGCTCCACTCAGCACCCATTTAAGGGTCAGGAGTCTCGGAGCACCCGCAGCTCGGCTCACACCATTATCTTATCAAAAATACCTCACACACACACACATACCAACACATGGTCTTCAGATGAAAAAGAGAAAGAAAAGAGAAAAAGAGAAAGAAATACTGAAAAAGCAAGAGAAAGAGAGAGCGGTATAGAGAAAGAGCAAGAGAGGGCGAGAGATAAGGTGATTAGAGGTTAGAAAAGTGAGCAATACAGAGAGACAAAGATAAGAGGGAATAGAGAGAGAAATAAGAAGGAGGAGAGGTTCAGAAAGAGTAAGTGATATATGTGAATTGAGGAAGACGTAGTGAGAGAAAGAGAGGGGAGAGGAGTTGAGAAAGAGAGAGAGAGTGCTTGGGTGGGGGTGTGTTCTCCTCTATTAGCCATTAGATCGTGTGTGAGAGGATTTGGAGGTTCAGGGTCACTGACTAGGGGTTGCAGGTGTCCCTGACTGATCTATGTGCTGTTCTACTTCAACACCTTATCATTAAACACACACACACACACACACACACACACACACCTCACTCTCTCTTCTCTTATTCTGGAGATTTACACACACTTCTCCTAATCACTGAAGACCATTAGAAAAGGACTGAGGTAAAGGCATTCCAGTAAAGGTATGTGGACAAATCAAAAGAAGAGACAGTGACTGAAATAGTAAAAAGCTGCAGCTGTGAGAGAACCCGTCTCTAAGGTTAATTAGGGTACAGGGAGATCATTAATAAATTCCCATCCATGAGAAAATAAAGACTGGAATCTCTTCTGAAAATATCCCACAAGCCAACAACTGCTCTTCTGGTTGGGCTTTGAGACCATGTGAACACGTCTGGACGTTGAGCGCCTCATGTGTGGCCCTCTCTGACTTCCATGGAAAAAAAAAGAAATCAGATTTGTTGTAGTATAGCAGTACATACACCATCAGAGCTCAGATCCATTATCGGAGTCAGAATCACAGCCTATGAAAACCTAAAGCCATTAAAGCATGTACACACACGCGTGCACGCACGCACGCACGCGCGCACGCGCACACGCACACACACACACACACACACACACACACACACACACAGACTGACTTCAGAGCTCAAGTTAAGACTAACCTCTCCAATCACATGAGCTTGTATTTAAACAATGTAAAATTAAATTCCCTATATTTAATTTTAAAATGTGACCCATCTGCAGCCCAACATATAATGTTCTAAATATATACAAAGTGGAAATGCCTGCTGTGCTCTCCCTCACAGAGAGAGAGAGAGAGAGAGAGAGAGAGAGAGAGAGAGAGAGAGAGAGAGAGAGAGAAGGGGGGGGGGGGGTAATGCTGTGGTCTCCGGCATTTTCATCAGTGTGTTTGTCTTCCACTCTAAATGAATGGCAGATGCTGTGAGTATGGGTATGAGCAAGACCTTTCTGAATGGCCTCGAAACAAGAGTGTGAGGTAGTCAAAAACACACAGAGAGACAAGAGAGAGAGAGAGGGAGAGGGAGAGAGACAGAAACAAACAGTCAAAGAGTGATCGCAAAGAACCCACACACACTCTCTCTTTCTTTCTCTCTCTCGCTCACACACACACACACACACACACACACACACACACGTTAACCCAGATTTCTCTGTTCGATATCTTATTGCTGTAATCTCCAGTTGATTAAGAGCAGGCCGGGCTGCTGAGCAGAGTGTGTGCTGAGATAAGGGGGACAGGCGGAAGGGCTTGGGATCAGACTGAGGCTGATATTCTGGAAGTCTTGGCTGTGGAAGAGCTGCACCTCAGGGGCTATGTTAACTATTATCCACAGACAGCAGAGAGTGCACTATCATGGTTATACATCACACAGCAGACAACAGCCAACCACTTCACTACACACACACACACACACACACACATATTTATATCAGATGGTGAAATTCAGACTATTACAGAGAAACAGGGCTGCGGGGCTGCAGGGCTTTAGTCACACAGGCAAAACCCTGAAAAACTGTGGGGCTTCACTCACTGAGCACAGTGTGCATCTTGGGTCATGACAGATCCTTACAACAGGTATTCTGCTTCGAGCTACAGCCTTTAAGAAGTAAAATAAGGACACACACAGCAGCGTAATCCACTGGAGTACCATTTGAAACCCCTTAGTAGACTATTATAACTTGCATAAAATGTAGTATAATGCTAATTACACATAGCATTTACTTAGATAAAACCATATATTGCGAGTGTAATGGTACATGTATTTGCACACGCAACTGCACAGAGAATGCACAATTCGTGCTTTTATGGTAAATATGGTAATTTCACAACCGTGCGCCACTGCGACATGCCACAGACAGTAAATGCAGTACGGCGGCCAATAGGAGAGCAGTGGTGTGTCTGATAGTTCCCTCAAACATAAAGGAAAGGCCAGTTTTAACAGGTTCTCAACACGAGCCGTACAATACCCGTCTGAAAATCTATCATGACCCATCAAGAAGTCTCCAACTAGAGCCAGTACGCATATGCAGACCTCCCTCGCTACAGAAAGCGCCTCCCTCTTCTGCACCCAACTAGCAAGAGCCGTGCATACCGCAAGTGGTGCTGACAGCAGCTTACGCGGGCGCACTGCATTCAGTGTGAAAACAGCTTTAAGCTGTAAGCCATTGGATTTGCATTGTATTGTGGAAACTGTAGTGCTTTGGAGTTTTGCTATGGTCACTGAAGTCTTGTTTAGATATCTGCTCCAGAGAGTGGAATTCTATTGGCAATACATCTCTACAGGGGCTAGACTGTAAGCTGTGTTTGAGAGCTGTTTTGCTATGTTTAATAACTCATTATATTTAACTATATTTAGTAGAACATGTCCAGCCTACCTCAATTACATTACTTGGTCTGTAAGTGTTTGCCCCCCTGTCTGAATTTGTGCACATTCAAACATTCAGTGACATCCATAAAACTTCATTATGGATGAAAGGAACCCCAAGAAAAGTATATTTAATACTGTGTCCCCTTTGTGAAAAATGGATTGCCCCTTTTGTTTCTAGTTTGTTTACACAGACCTTAGCAGATCTAACTGCAAATAAATTCTGTAGATGGCATTCACTCCATTTTCCGAATCCCTCCTACTTTCACGAATACTGTTTTGCTGAAAAAGGACACGGCCGCTGCCTGGTAGAAAGGCACCATTGGTGTCAGAACTTACTTGAGCTCAGTGACAACTGCAAGCCTTTGTGCATAAATTGTACAATTTAGGTTCTGCCACATTTCAATTGGGTTTAGGCTGGGACTTTGACTAAGCCGTTCCAAAAGTATTAAATAACCCAACTGTGCTTCAGGTTTAGCTCACGGACAGAAGACCTCTTGAAAAATTCTTTGAAACAGAGCATAATTTAAAAGATCCTTCAAGGTAACAAGGTATCCAGGTGCACATGCAGAAAAGCATCCCTAAACCATCCAAGCTTCCTAGTGGTTCACAGTGGCAGTATGGTGGTTGTTGTTTTTTTTCTACTGGACAGGACAGGGCTTTATGTCAGCAAAAAAGCTCCACTCTGGAAATGAGCATCTTTATTTTATTCTTCTTGGTTAGCAGTGGTTTCTGCCATGCTGTGCCACGAGTTCCTTTTTTTTTTGGATGGTTGAGTCAAGAACACTGACCATAGCAAAGGCAGAGGTGCTTGCAGTTTTTTAGATCTTATTCTTGAGTCCTTTGTCATTTCCTGGATGATTTCCTTACGACTTGCTCTTAGGAGAGACATTTTGGAGGGCGTCCATTCCTGGAAAGATTACTGTTACAAAAGTTCTCCCTTTGGACAGTTTTGCTCGGACTGTGTAAATGATCCAAAACGGTTTTAGACTGATCCACCACACTTTCTTTTAGGTCTCTGTATCGTGATATGTCTGACTGGACAACCTCTGATTTGAAGGCTGGAGCACTCATACTGGTATAAATACACTGCAGAGTAAAGACGTGCATTATGAGTCAAATTTCCTGTCAGGGTCTATGTAGACAACTACAATTAACTACAAAATCAGACTATATATAATGTAAAAAAGTATATGTAGAAATTCACTTTTTTTTGATGGACATGCAAAAGATATGTTGCTATGAACTGGATTAAAGTCATCTTCCTGACTGTTACTTGTAAATGCGAATATAATATATTGTATACGGAACTCTCAATTACCTTATAGCCACATTAACCTTGTAGCTCCAGTGTCAAACCAAAGAGAGAATGTCAGACACTAAATATGCCAAAGAGAAGTATTTATCAATCACAAACTATCACTTGGAACTACATTCCATGCAGAAACCAAGGCAGATCTATACTTGAACTAGGAAATGAGCAGCAAGAAATGATCTACTTAAACTGTTCAACTGTGTATGACTACATATTCCATAAAGTAGTCATTTTCTTGTGCTAAACCCATCTTCGTCTTTTCTTGAGTAAACTACTTCTCAATCTTTGCTTCTGCTGAGGCTCTGTGCTGCTCCCAGCTGCAGGCCAGGCTCTGATTGCCTCTGATTTGGGTTAAGTGATTATTACCCCGCTGTGGTTTGGGAAGAGACGGTCCCACAGGCTGGTAACAAGATAGCACACACACAAGTCTCTCTCTCACACAAAAACACTATTGTGCATGTGTAACGTGTGTGTTTAGATGCATGGCTGAGAGTCCACATGACCACATCACATCATTTTAAAGCCAAGCAGGCACCAAAAAGGCAACCTCACATGATATCTGAGGGAGAAACAGAAAGAGAAAGCGAGAGGCAAATACTTATTTACGACCCAGAGTTAAACTGTCTCTCACTGCATAATTCTTTCTTTTTTACTGCAGGCTAGGGTGAACAAAGTGCACGTTCTGTTATTCTTCTATCCTCCTCTCCCTACATAAACTGTGCAGATTTAGAGCTAAAGTTTCATCGCTTCCACGGGGACTTGCATTAGAACTGTTTAAGCTTTGGCCACTTCTCATTGGCAGACACTGTGGATCACATCTTAATCAACTCCTGCTCTTTGCTTGCTGCTTCTACTCTCCACTGTGCAGAACTTTCTTTATCGGTTCATCATTTATTACTTGTCACCATTATCAGTTCGCTGACAGGAAAAGCTTAAATATTACGATAATGAAGTCAACCTTGTTCATTTTGGATGTATGCTCAGAGTAAAGGTCACAATATGACATAGAATGATAAAAGCTGATGGTTTTATGTGCTTGTTAATAACAGCAGTACAGTGTTTGCCACCCCGATATCAGAGCATTGGCCAGTGGTCTTGTTTCGTATGTTTTGTTTTTTGTATCATTCGTTTGGCTGGAAAATGACTTTTCTGCATGGCTCTGAGATTTTTCACCTGGGTGTTTCTGCATTGCAGCTGTGAGGCTTCCGGGACCAGCTGCCCGGGTGACTCTGTCTTGTGGCTTGGTTGTTTCCACAGCCCGCTACCACAGCAAGTCTACATCACAGCTTGTCTGTTTTCCCAGGCTCGCCGCCGAAGTGACTCTACATCACGGCTTGGATGTTTCCACACCCCACTGCCAAAGCAACTCAAACCCTGCGCCTCAAATGTTTCACAGGTCCACCGACAGTTACTCTACATCTTGGACTGGGACATTTCCTGAGATGGTGAGGTCTCTCGGGCTGAGCGGGACTTTTCCCCTGCTCATAAGGAGTCTATCTGGGCCAAATAAGTGACGTTACAACTTGGAACTGTGTGTGTGAATTAGGAATCTCAAAACAACAACAACAACAACAACAACAATAATAATAATAATAACAATGTATTATATAATAATGTAATGCCAATTTATGGGTTTTTCAAATCTACCTTAGTATTATGTTAAAGTTCTTCCACAAAGGTTTTTCCCTATTCAAAACATTTCTAAAGTGCCTTCGAGCATCTTTTATTTGAATTGAGGGAGGGTAAACATGGTCAGGTGG